>NW_015386437.1:405089-433436 GCF_001527695.2 Protobothrops mucrosquamatus
ATCTTAAGGAAATGTGTGTGAAGGAGGAGAAGGAGAAGGAGAAGAAGAAGACTGACCATAATTGGAGGCTTAAAGCTCTTCCACCTCTCAATTAAAAATCTGGTGAAAGAAAACCACAAAGTGCCACAAAGTCAAGAAGCCAGAAGGGATGAGATGAGATGAGAGTGCCTGCCAATTGGAAATGGCTGGCTTCTTCAGCTGCATTCATAGCAATTCCTCCTGCACTACAGCTGAACCAGAAATTGTCCTCCTCTATAAAAGCAACAACAGTTTGTTATCAGGCAAAGCCAATAAAGGAGTGTCCCTAAATCAGCATAAGGCTAATGGCATTGTATTATGGGAGCCTGCTCACAGTTCTAGTTGTCTGCAGTTGTTGTACCTGAGCTCTGTTCTCTATAAGACATCTACCTGAAAAAGGTAAAGCTATGGAAATTGGTATGCTATGCAAACAAATCAGTTCTATGCAAAAGATGTACTAGTCATTTAACCCTCAAGATGACAAACATTTTTATTCATGAAACGTTTCAACTAATTCAATTGGTGAGTAAGTCTAAAATATATTTGCAAGCATCCAGTTTTTCTTTCCCCTTTGTAATAGGGTATTAGTGCTATGTATTTAAGGGCTTTGACTGATTAATCATTGTACCATTGGTATCAAGCTGGTATTAAAATGCATTATGTAGCAGAAGAATAAAGGACAAACAGTTCAGGAACTTTGATATATAAGAGTTAGATCTATTATAGTTTATATCAGTCTTATTTTCTTTTAATTCTTCCATATAGGCTACATTAAGACATATAAGGCTCCTGGGTGTTCTCCCATCCAGGTACTAATTCAAGATAGTTCTGCTTAGCTTTCACAAGATATCCATATCATGTCATCATAGACTGTGCTTGGGATTTGGAGATTGCCCATGAAAAATGTAGACAAGTTCAAACACATCAACATATAGTAATTGCCTTTGAGCTGAAAGGCGGAATTGTAGCTCTATAAAGACAACTAGAGAGCTTTCAACACACTGACATGCTTGCCATAGAATCATAGATGGCAAAAGGATCTATTGTATAAATTGCTTGAATGAAAATGTTTAAGGACATGATATATGAGGTGATATATGAAGGAACAGGAACAGCAGAAGGTATGGGGAGAGCTACAGAAGAGTTAAAAGAACTGGAACAGAGTGAGGGGAAAATGCAAAGAGCTATAATAGAAAAGATGGTGGGGCAACTATAAAAAATAGATACTTCATGATGGAGAGAAATGAAGTGTTGAAGAAGACTGAGAAGGAAAAGCCACATACACTACTTAAACAAAGAAGAGAAAATTGCCCTAACATTTGCATGACTTAAAAATTAATTGGTTTTTCAGAAGTCAGTTTCACCTTCTCAATTTCTATTAAAGCGGTAATGTCTCCAGGGAGTCTGGTAACTAGTTATATGATATACATGTATACATAACAGTTGGCTGCATTGCTTCCTCTTCACTGTGAAAGAATGAGGACCAAGGGAAACATCACCCTGTCACTCTTTGCTATGATGGGCCTGGTTCATTATCATAAACTCCCAAAGCTTAGCATTTTGCCCTGTGTTTTTTTGTGGCTGTTCCACCAGCTGTCTCTTTTATAATGATGTAGGCTTAGATTTTATGTATGTTGTCTACTGGGGGCATTATAATTTCAGACATTCTCAGCTGATATCAATAATGTCTGCACAGATATTTCCTGCTTATAATATTGGTTTTAATCAGAGAACAGAAGATAAAACTGGGATGAGTCCAGTTATTGAGCGCCAACTGATTTCCTAGCTCTGTAATCATACATTTACCCCTGTCAATTATTAACACTGGCAGTTAGGACTTGATCATTTATAAAATTTCATATATTGTATTCAGTCAGTTGCATATTGCCTCTTGTTAGCAGGATATGAAGTAAATCCATAGTGACTGGGCAGTACAAGCCAAAAGATGGCACTCATCAGAAAGGTGTTTAGATGAATGTAGCCAAAAACAATTACATGGAGCCAGAAGGGATCACGAAGGTAACCACCAGATTCATCTTCTAAGAATCCATAAATTCAGCAGCATAGTTGCATTCTAGTTTTGGAGATAAGTTTTCTTCCTTTAACTTTTCATTTGTATACTTTCTTTAAAAAATAAAATCAAACACATACTGTACTACCATGCTGTTGAACTCACACATCCCTGCAAAGCATTTATGAGAAAATGTTGCAAGAGGAAAAATCTATTTTAATCATCCAATTGATCATTTGGTAAAGAGACTTGTTTTAAGAGACCAAAAACTGGAAGTCTGGAAGTAACTTTTTTGGCTGACACATTTTATGAAAAAGCATAAACTTTCATGAGCTACAATTCACTTCACAACATGCACAGGGTGGCTAGACTGAAGGAGGATTTATATTGTGATGAGAAAGTGGGAGGAAGGTGAAAAGAAGATTTTCTTTTGAACTCCTAATTATTGTAATAGTCCAACTACATTCTACATTACTATCAGGAATACATAAAAATTCCTGTATATGTAAGTCAAGGATAAATTTACTGCAAAACTCTGGATGATTGGTAGATGGCAGCAAAGAAATATTGAATTCTTTACTGCCATCTACTGCTCAGTTGGAATTGTACAACCCCAGATATCAGAGGTATACCATCCATGTATTTTACTATCAATGTGTTTTATAGAAATACCCATGCAATGTTTGCTCCAGCTGGGAAATCTACTGGATAACCATACAAGCAATCCCAGCTACAAGTGGGTATGATATGTATACATTTCTACCATGTACACCTTTCCAAGTTTTCTCCTTCTCTTCCTCTAACAGAATTCTATTTAAAAAAAAATATTTGTTCCCTTTCTTCCTATTTTGAATGCTTATCTTGCTTTAGCATTTGGTATCTTCTGTGCACAACATTGGGTAATGAAAGGGTCTTTATTCTAGCCCATCTTCTTTTTTGAGATTATAATTGGCAGTGCTGATAATTTGTTTGCTTTACTTTCCTTGGTAAATATACACACAAAGCTCCTATAATGGTATGTGGGAAGAGCCTGGGAGATGTTGCTTAGGAAATGGTCAGATAAAACAGAGCATAGCCTGCAGCTGCATAGTGAACAGACCAAGAGGCTCAGAAGGGCCTTCACTAAAGCAAAGAAGATGATGGGAGAATTGTACTTACATACTTACAAGCAGTGCTTTTTTTGTAAAAAAAAAAAAAAAAAAAAAAGGTGCCAGAACTCATGCACAGCTCCGCCTCCAGTCAAAAGCCCTTTACAGGGAGCTTCCGAGGTGCAGATCACATGAGCAGCATCAGTTGATGGATGCCATTGCCACAGCTTTTGAGAGGGCGCTTGTTCGGAGCCGGCATGTCTTCTGCCACCTCGTCCTCCTCTGCCTCTGATGACACAGAGGCTTCATCCAGAGCCAGAGTGACCAAGGTGATGGCGGTACTGCTGCTTTGGGAGCGTGCCTCGTCCCTCAAAAAGATTCACTCCAGGAGTCAGTCCTGGTCCCTGGTGGCCAACACGGGGGTGAGGACCAAGGCATAGAAGAGTGTCTGCTTTCAGGGCTGTGGAAGTGTTTCCGGGTCGACCTTCGATGCCCCCAATTTCCCCAGGCAGCTTCCTTTCACCAAGCCAGAGCTTTACTCGCACTGGCAGCTTAGAAGGAGCCAGTTCTTCCCTTCAAAAAAAGGTGCCGGAACACCGTTCTGTGCGTTCTATGACAAAAAAAGCACTGCTTACAAGCTTCTGTTAATGTAGCTTTATAATAAAGTAGACTTATTTTATCTGGATTGTTTATTGTCTGGTCTACCTGGCAGCAGACATCTGATCAAAGAGAAAATGAAGTAAGGGAAACCCTTACTGCTGTCTCAAATGGCCATAGGTACAGACTTAGAATGAAGCATTTCTTCATTATTATAAATAACAAATACAGTACCTCTTCCATTTCTGGCTACATTTCAATTCACTGCTTCAGGGGAATGTAAGGATTAGGTAAAAATAAAGTAATACAAACCACTACTCAACAGTGAACAAGTAAAGGCAAATCTCATAAAAACAGAAGGCAGATTGAGGTCAATTTTGTCTGGAGTGGGAAGAGGAAATTTAACAACAACAAAAAAAAAACCTCTTATTCCTTAGGATTGTGAGGATGGCCCTCACAAGTATTTTTGGGTCAGCTTGAACTTTTGGAATCCATTCTGTTTTCATGCTCTATTTCTTCTACATTAAAAATGCAAAACAAAAGAAAAACTGAAAAAGGAAATATTTAAAATTATCAAGCTCTGTGGAAAAAAGAGCAAAATTAAAAATAATACTGTATTTTCAAGACTGTGATTACCAGCTTGAATTAAATTGCTTTTAGTTACAAATTGGAAACTATTTAATGAATGATTTGAGATGTATCTGAAAGATTTGGAACACGAAAAGCCATCTCAAAGTTATATTAAAATACTGTATATGTATCTGATGGGACAACCACATGAAAACTTGCATGTTGACTCCCCCAAAATCTATGTTTAATATAGTAGTGATTACATACAATTACATACAAGTAACCTGTTGATTATTCTACTTGGGATTTGGGATGGAATGGTCTCAAAAAAACCCTGCAAATGTTATTAATGTGGCCAACTGACTGTGGTGGCCAACCGTGGAGTAGCCACATACTCCAGCATAAAAAAGAATGGAAGTCTGATCAAAATGACAGAATGATATAAACCTGGGGGGGGGGGGGGATAGTGCTATACAGAATAAGTGTGTAATAAAGTAAGGTCATGATTTTAATTAACTCTAGGAAAAAGGCAATATGACCAAGATGCATGATGAATTCAGTTCATAAATAGACTATTATATGAAAATATATTTTCAAGATAACTAGGAAAGAAACATGTTTTTAGCTATTCCCATTGCAGACTTCCGTGGCAATATTCCCTGCTTGGACTATTATCTGTATGACCTTGATTTTCCAAATAAGTGAGAAGTTTGGATTGTAATTTATCCATTGCTATTGGCCAACTTTATATCAAAGATATATATGGCTTCCTTTTGACCAAGAGTTTTCTTGCCCTTTCCCTAAAGGGAAATCGCCTGTTATTAGGAGTAGAATTCTCCTGGTCAGTTTTCTATAGGGAGTGCAAATTTCAGTCAATTTCCCGATGTTCAGTTTGTAGATCTGTTAGGCAAACTAATAGCTAGAATTTGGGACATGTTCACAAATGCACATGAATCATTTCATTTCACTCCAATTGATTTATTGAATAGAACAAATAGATTGAATATGGATGGAGTCCATAAAAGAGTTTACACTGGATGACTAATAAGACCATTAAACTGACATAAGAAATGTGGTGATTCACACTTGACTGCATCATCCAATGATCAGCATCCATTTAGAGTAAGTTCTCGGTATTATTTGCATTAGAACAACATCAACAACAAAAATTCCTTGATAACGAATCCCTCCCCCCACCCCTTTTAAATGGAATGTGCCCCTATCAGTCACATCATGCCATCCCCAAGCAATGTTGCCTTACCATATAAAAGCTCCAGCTCTGATTTTTTTTCTCATCTTGGGAAGTCTGTTTTGGGAAACAGATGCCGCTTTGCAGTTTCACCCTGTGTTTGCTAGTGAAGAAATGAGGCAGGGCAGAAAAGGAAGAGCGAAAAGAATCGGACTGGGTTTTCCTTTCACACTCTGCTACAATGCCTTTCCCCAGTTTTTTTGTTTGTTATTTTTAAATCTCAGGCTAAAAATGCAACATGCCAGGTTAGAGCTGGGAGATGATGGGGATGCAAATAGGCATAGAACTAAGGGTTATCAATGCAGCAAATGAGGACAGAATATTATTTGCTTGCTAACCATCAATGTGGCAAGCCTCGGGATAACACAGCATTCTCATCCTGGCACCTTCCAGCCTACAAATATACATTGCAATAAGCTAAAAGCCCCATGTTAGGTGGGTTTCTGGCAGTTATATTCCTAACTTGAGGGCCCAGGATGGGCTAGACTTATGTATCTAGCTATGGTATTTAGTTTGATGGAGATTGATTGGTCTTGGTAACTTGTATAGAACATCATCTTAGCATAATTATTCATTGTTTTCATATCCTTTCTTTCCCTCAAAATTATTAGTGCAACTGAAGCTGGCCTCCTGCAACCTTTCTATAAATAGGCTCTGTCATCAATATTCTATCAATGTTTACAAAGGACTTGTTTCCCACTAGTATACCACCCTCCCCCCTTTTATCCTCTGTTTGCCCTCCTGCCCTTTTTCAACCTCTTGTTCCCATGTTTCTAATCCAGCCACATCTGCTTTTCTTATCTTGGATGCTTCTCTTGTTTTCACACTTAGCCTCCTATGAAAATTGGGCTCTTTTGATTATAATTCAGACTCCTTGTAAAATAGGGTCTTACTTGGCTAAATCAAATGCTTTACAAATAGTTTTGTCACCAACATTACAGCAAAAAATATATGTGCTGTATTTAAATGCTATACCAAAAGTAAACTGATTACCTAAAATGGGTGGTTCAACAATTCATAGAAAATGTAAAACATTAAAAAGAATCTAGGTATACATTGATTGCATTTGGCCTTGGGAATTCAATTCTTGGCATAGACATGCTTACCTCACCCATATCTCAATATTATTCTGGATAAATGTACTAGGGATTCTTTGTAACGGTCCAGGTCAGTGGACCCTGGAATATTCAAACAAAGCAGTGTGTTCCAATCACTTGTAAAGCTGCCCCTCCTGCTTGCAGTTAAAATAAGAGATATTTGAAAGTGCTCACTGATCATTCCCAGTTCCCAATTTTCTGTAATAGTTATTTCTGTTTTAACTGCGATCATTTCCCACAACAGTGCAATCCTTCCTTCTATAGAACTTCAGAGTATCCATAAACCCTTCCTCTCCTCAGATTTTTACGGGACAGATTGTTTATTACATATCGATTACCTTCCCATCTGTATTTGGAATGGAGGAAAAGGAAAAGTCCAAATGTCAATTCCCTATTCCAAAATGTCTATCTTTTTTTTAAATTAATGAATCTAAGATGTGTTTGGATATGTAGCACTTGGATAATGAAACTGACTACAGTTCATAGTGCGGATTCTCAGGAGTTCTATCCAATTGTGCCTGTCTGCTGATGAAACAACATCCACCAGTGAGACATAGTTCTCCTCAGTCAAAATGTGAACAACCGGTTCTCTGTGTGGATGCTGCTTCTGGAAGTCCGTTCTGGGCCTGGGCAACAAAAAATTAGCTACTGGTTCTGCTGAACTGGTGCGAACTGGCTGAATCCCACCACTGGTTCTTCTCCCTGCCTTTTGCTTTCTTCCCATGTGCCCTCAAGCTTTATTAGGTGGGTCTGCTGGAATGCTATGAAGTAAATGCAGAATGTTTAAGAAAAAGTTTATCACATGGAAGGTTATACATAAAGAATACTATTCAAGAACTGTTGACTCCCAAGTAAGCCTAAAGTGTAGTTTACTGTAGGGTATACTCTAATGGTATCTCATAAGGTGTTTAGGTGTGTATCATGTATGTGTTTCACTTTGAGAGCGGGCAACTAAATTTCATTTTTGATGTGTGCCGTTGTGCCCACAGTAAAAAAATGACAATAAAGGTTATCTTATCTTATCTTATAAGTAATAATATGAATGATCAGTGAGCACTTTCCTAGTACTAAAGCTAGGAAAAGACAGGACTTGGTTTGCTTTTGAAACATTACAGTTTTGAGTTCATTTCACTGCATAAATTGAGATTAATAGAATGATTTATAGTTGAATTGTTCTAATGGTGGATTCCTCCACTAGGCAGAGGATTGGACTAGAAGATCTCTAAGATCAAACCCTTGTGTCTTATGACGGAAGTTTCAAGCATTCCATTCTTGTTATCAAAGAGGTTGGTTACTGTTTTTTCTATGCAGAACTCTTCATTGACTGGGGAAAATAGAATGATAAATGACATTAGTCTGCAGTGATTAAGTGTGCTGAAAGGACAGACTCTCAAAAGTTCATACAAAGATTATACTTGGCCTTTGGTTAGTCCATGTTAAGAATACAATACTTTTCCAGATGAAATCTAAATCTTTCTATTAAAAAAGGTAAATGTATAGGAGAAAATAATATTTTCTATTTGATTTGGAAATACTTTGTAATGTCCGTAACATAGAATACAACTTCTATGTGCAGTAAGTAGAAAAGGTGTCCTTTCACATTGTCCACTTAGTCAACATCTGCCCCTTCTTTCCTTTTCTTCTCTTCATTTCTTCAAGGAAATGCTACTCCAGCAGCAATTTTCAAGCAAGATAAGTGCTAACAAAATATCTTTTCTCCCAATTTCTATAATTTAATGTCTTGTAGCTGATGTTGGCTGACTTTGGAAGGCAAGCAGCATTGGTCCTACTTAGTGCTTAGGGTGCAGGGCTGACAGAAAGTTGAAGAAAAAAATTCAGAAAAGGCAGCAGTTGCAAACCAATCCTGTTACACTGTCAAAAATGGAATGGATAAAGCCACCAGAAACGAAGTTCAATTTAAGTTTAGCTTTATTGAAGCTTCATGCTAACATTGGACTAAGATACCACAGTTATTTATAAGCTACTCAACAAAGTGAACAAGAGTATATATGAGAAATAATGATACAGAGAGGGGAGAAGATACACATACAACACACACTGTTTGCAGAAAGCATCCGTTAACTGTTCTTTGATTGCTTGAGTGTAGAAGTTATACATGCAGATGGGTACCAAGGCACTTGAATTTGAAGAAGGAGCCTTGATCTATTTATTCCCATTCCTTTTTGCACTAATATCACAACTATTGTGGATCTGAATATAATACATCGTATGGAGAGATATGGAAAATATGATCACATAAGCTTCTGGGTACTTACTTGGAATTGGGTTGAACTATGGAATGGGGATATTATCCATGATGGTTTTTTATTTAAAGGACTGCAGAGAGTTTAAAAGGATCTTACAAACTGGGCAAATGTGCTTTAAAATGGTAAATGCAGTTTAAGGTAAACAAGTGCAAAGGACTGTCCTTTGAAATAAATAAATAAATAAAAATGCCTTCAC
Source organism: Protobothrops mucrosquamatus (assembly GCF_001527695.2). NCBI lineage: Eukaryota > Metazoa > Chordata > Lepidosauria > Squamata > Viperidae > Protobothrops > Protobothrops mucrosquamatus. The sequence continues at coordinate 414,183 of NW_015386437.1, forward strand.
AGGTAAACTCTTGGACTCTGAGCCAGCAATGACTGACCATGAAACAAATTTTGGCAGTGTGAGAGAGAGCTGAATGAATATGTCATTCAAGTATATATCCACTGTCAAAAAAGCAAATTTCATGCTATGAATCATTATGAAAGGGACTAATAGCATATAGCCAATACAACAATATCTTTATATAAATGTATAATTCAGCCAGATTTAAAATATGGAACATGTTCTGCTTACGGCAAAGGGTTTGTAAAACTAAAATGTATAGCAAAGGACTCCCAAAATTATCAGGGGATAGAACATCTGTAGCTTAGGAAAAAGATAAGTATGGGTGAATATAAAATCTTTGAAGCATTTAAAGAATAGGCAGATTTCCCCCCCCCCACACACACACATAACTCCAGTAAGATTAAAATCTGATCAATTTTAATTTCAAGATCAATAAAATACTTCTTTGCAAAACATATAATTAAATAATAGAATTGATGCCATTCTGGTGATGGGCACCAATTTATAGTTTTAAGGAGGAAAAGTAGACAAATTCATGTAGGATAGGTCTATCCATGGCAGTTGATAGCTATTTCCCTTTTCTGGAATCAAAGGACATATATATTCAGTACTAATTAGAAAGATGATTACTGCCTTCATGTCCTTGTCACTTCCCAGGATATATTTGGCTGGCTGTTTGGGCACATGGAATACTGAAATAGATAGACCTTTAGCCTAGTCTAGTGGGATTCGTATTTGTTCTTTTGGTATGTACTGGACTCTGAACTAGGTTGCTAGTGATTCATATGACACTTAAGTGTAATGCTTAAACATGAATGACAATGAATAGAAAAAGGGTGAAGAAGGTTTGTACTCCTTATTAAAATCCCCCTGTATATTGAAGTTCAATAGTTCTGCTTTGTGATATGCAGTAGCATTACTTTTTTCAGGCAAACTTTGCAAGAGGTCAGGTTGTACAATTTCTTTCGAGAAGGCCCATAAGGGGGCTGAAGAGTTATTAAATGTGTTTATACTTACTGTGATGAAGGTCAGAGGTCACCTCTTTATATATTTATTTATTACATTCTCTTTTTCTTTTTCTCTTTTCTTGTACTTTTTATTCTTTCTTTCCATTCATTAAGTTTAGTTTGTATAGTTTCTGCTATTGTAATTAAAATTCTTAATAAAAAATACATTTAGAATGTGCAGAATCCTATGCCAAGCAGCTTTTTGAATAATTCAAGAAGCCAATCTCTTCCTTGGCCTTTGGAAGCTCCTGGCTGTGTACACTAAAGTGAATGTGGATGCAGTGGGCATCAACTTCCAGAGCAGCATTTGAGCTGGGAAAAAGAAGAGGCTGCTTTAAACAATCTGAAAGAGGCACTGGCTCCTATGTGTTCCAAAGCGTCTTTATCAAAGAAATTGTACAATCCTAATGGATAATATGGGCTTTTCTTAATAAACATTTTGAGCTGAAAGGCTTTAGTAACTATCCCCTTACTTCCTTTTTTTTCCTTATGGTCAAATTTGATGTCCAAGAACTGATCCAGTTCTCTCTTACAGTTGCTTTGAAAAAACATGCAAATAACAACAAAACTAAAAGCAGGATTAAACTTGAAAATATGTATAAACCAAGCAATGGGACATTCAGTCACTGATATAATGAAGGTAAGGAAGGGGATCATTCATTTTTCATAATAGTTCAGCATTTATCTGTATTAAAATGACCATATGTTAGCACTCCATAACTTGGTTACTTCAGGGTCTCCATATTTTCAGCTAATTATGGAATTGTGGAATCTGAAATTCACTCATCTTATTATTATTTATTTATTGAATTTATATACCGCCCTATCTCCCTTACAGGACTCAGGGCGGTGAACAGGCGATAATAAAAACCACGATAAATATACACAAGTTTCTGTTCTAAAATCAAATTAAATAACAGGCCTGCTCTAAAAGTACCCCATACAAAACCCCCACTAAAACATAATCAAACTACGCCAGGCCAGCCGCACGGAATAGATGGGCCTTCAGGACTCGGTGAAAAAGGCGCAGGTCCGCAACTGTACGTAGGTCGGGGGGTAGGTCATTCCAGAGGGCAGGAGCTGCCACAGAGAAGGCTCTCCCCCTGGGGGTCGCCAGCCGNGAAGGGAGGTGTTTGGTAGGAGGCGGTCTTGCAAATACCTAGGTCCATTGCCACGGAGCGCTTTAAAGGTTGTTACTAACACCTTGAAGTGCACCCGAAAGGCCACAGGCAGCCAGTGCAGCTCGCGCAGGAGAGGTGTTACATGGGAGTATCTAGAGGCCCCCAGGATCTCCCGCGCAGCCGCATTCTGAACTAGCTGGAGCCTCCAGGTGGTTTGCTGGAGAAAACTGCTATATACATACATACATATATAATCTTATTCCATCTAGTGAGATGGTTCCAGTCATGTAGACCTAAAAATCATATTAAAAAAAAAATAGGACCCAAACCTTTCCAGGTTTGAATATGATCAGCAAGTCAGTTCTGTATTTTTTAGCAAGGCCAAAATAAAATGTGATTAGGCTTTCAGAATAGGATGTATCACACATGAAAATGTGGGAAATGTAAGATGGGCTGGGTCCAGAAGATTCATTAGAATGAAAACAAGTACACACATGGCAAAAGATGTTGAGAAGCAGGTGGAGTTTTGTCACTGAGTTTATGAGAGCAGGATTAAGGATTAATTACCCCAGATTTTTTTTAGGTGAATCATAGCAGGTAGTCAGGGAAAAATCCCTCTAGTATAAGCTTGTCAAGTGGGTGAGCACAAGCTGATAGGATGCAGCAGAATTAAGCCAAGCTGCTATGCAAATACACAACGTTCTCCTGGGAGAACTGCCCTTGATTGAAGTTGGCACTGCCTACTCCTAAAACCTGAGGGCAGAAGAGATTATGTTTTGCTTAAAGTGGCTGTAGAAACAAGATATGAATAAACTTGAGCTTGATGTTGCAACCTCTGAAGCCTTTCTGGCGTTTTTTTTCCAGCAAACTACATCCAGATACTTTTTCTTTTTTTAACTTTCTTCTGGATATAGCACTGTGATCACTTAAAAAGAAAGACAAATTTTTTTTCCACTGAGTTGCTATATATTTCTTTTCATTGAAAAATGACTTTAAAGAAGCATGGGGATGTATAACTAGTAGACTAGAATCAGTGTGGGCACTAAAATGCAGTGGGTGATAAGAAAAGATTTTGTTCCATTTCTGTTTTAGTAAGCATTTACAAAATGTGATCTGCTGTTCCTACATTACATGCACCAAATCCTTGGCAATTAAAAATGTTTTGTGAAAAGTGTATGCACTAGGTACAAAGTTATCATCATTGTGTTCTTCCTTTTCATAATTAATACACATGGTGTTAAAAATATGAAATGCAAGCTTATATCCAGTGATCTGAACATAGGTTGTACTGAAGCAGCTGAAAGTCACTTCCCCATTATGTTCCTTTTGCTAAACTGCCAATCATTTAGAATTACAACTGCTATTCTACACCATGCTTAATGTCATCTCATGGATTCCTACATCAATCCTTTGGTGTTCAACCTCTTCTCAGAAGCAAAAGTGGACAAGCATTACTAGCTTAAGTCTGCAATCTTATATCCAGTTTGAGTCAATGAGATTCTTGGAAAGTGTGGGTTTCACCCTTCACTCAACCACTGAGCTTCTAATTGCTACTTCAGACAGATTGCATTCCTAATATTATATTTTGGGTAGGCTTCTAAAGCTAAGAGGAAATGACAAGGCTCTAATCAAACATTCAAGTTAGAGAAGAGGTGTAAATGTACATTCCAGTACTGTAAATATACAGTATCATAGCAGCAACTGTGTATATTAACATGGAAGTGAGAATCAGAGGAGCTGTTTCCAAGCAATACCCATAAGATTCAAATACATGGCTATTATAATTAAAATAGTAGAGATCCTGCAAGGCCTGTGCATGTTTATTAAAAGTAAGTTTGACCTTGAACTGAGTTTGTCTAAGTGTTCAGATTTATACAAGCTATACGCTATGTATCATCTCATTTGTTTTATATTTTGTCTTAAATATCCATTCGGGAAGTACTGTTGATGTAGATGTTGATGTAGATGTGAGGTACTGTTGATGTAGATCAACAGTACCTCACAATCTGGATATGCTTTGACTGGAGTTAATGCTTTTTACTAAAGTCAGACTGGCTGCTGCTGGTTGGGATAGTGCCAAGAGGAAGGAAAATTCTTATTCTCAATGAGGCACCAAGTGCCGCAAATTATATTGTTATCACCACCAAGGCTACCAATAGAATCATTTTGTTCAAACATAAATAAATATCACTCTTACCGTATAATTATATAATTAGAATCAGCTATTGTTAAGATGTATAGAACCTCTGGACTGTTCATAATGGGGCAGTAGTAGTGGAAGTTTTGCTTTGTTGATAATCATTTCCCAGAAGTCCTATATTTCAGACTAAGTGCTGTGAAAGGAGGAAAACATGTGCTGGCAATGATGACATTTGAAGTCTTTTGAAAAGGAATGAATGGAAATCAAACATTTCTTGAGAAAGGCTAATGCAGAGACAACCAAAATCATGAACTAACTGTTCAAATATTAAGCTCTAAATTGATTATCCTTTTCGACTAGGAAAATGTGACATGGAATATACTTAAATGAGTGGAATACTTATGTGACATATGTTGGAGAGCCTACATTGGCCATAAATCTCTGATGCATGTAAATTTTATGTTTACAAAGGAACTACAGTTACTTTTGTGTGCTATTTTATAATATAATGATCAATATAATATAATAATGGCTTTTTCATTGGATACCTTCTATTAAAACAAGTAATCTCCAACAATTTGTGATAAAGATCTAGACTTCAGTGGCACATCAGTTTATCACTGAACTGAAAAGTACTGATAGTGTCATTTGACTGCTTTTATTTTTGGATTAACTGAATTTATGCTCTGCTTTTCTAACGAAGAAAGTGTTCGAGGTAATATCTAGATAATTAGATTGTTCAGCCGGGGATGGTGAGATTATGGTTTAAATCTCTTAGACTCAAGGGTTGTTCTGAAACTATAAGATTTGGTTGCTCATTTATTTGATATGTATATTAGGAAGAAAAAAGTGCAGTGCAGAAAAAGAGAAAGTCAGAAGGGCCCAGTCTCTTATGGGATATCAAACCTCAACCAGATTTATGAGCACTAAAGCAACCCTGGTTGATAAACTATTTCAGCATCAATGATAACAGTGAAGCAGGCAGGCAATTTAGGCATTTGTATGAAGTCAAAGTGAATTCTATACATTTATCTGATTTATTAGTCATCAGGTGAAGGTGAAACAAGGGCAAGAAGAAGACTACAGTGAATATATCAGAGTAAAATCCCATAGAATAATATGGTTGGTTGCTTGCTTTACCATTTGTCCAACAGTGAAGCCTCAGGCAGGGACTCAGGCAACTGTTACATTTAAGTAAAAAATAGCTGCTAAGGAAGTTCAACAGTTAGAATTGACTTTGAAGAATTTTAAAAAGAAAAAAATATAGTAATCAAAACAAAAACAGAGACATTAACAGAGACTCTAAAATTATGCTGTTCTGAGCCACCCGCATAGGTTTTCACTATTTATTTGGATCATATTTCTTAGGAACTGACCTAAAGTATCACACAAATAAGACTGAAGCTTTGTTATCTTGGCTTCTGCAGAAATAAGTATTTCTCTGCCTAACTGTATGCACCCAATCTTCTTATTCAACATCAAAGCATATCTAAACTAGAGGCACTCTGACAGATCCTTCCATTTTCTGATGGATTCCCTCCAAAAAGTTAAATGCTTGAAGATCAACGTGGATTTTGCACAGATATCCCTGGCCTGTTGTTTCATTCCATTGTTGTGGATGTTGGATTGGAGGTGCCTTGCATCAGGCCATTTTACTGCATCTGTAATAGATCAGCAGTCAGCTGTGCTGACTGGATGCCAATCTAAAATGAATTCAGGCCACTGACACAATGACTGCACAGCAGCCTAATCCAAAGGCCTTTGAAGTCAATGGAAAGTCTCCTTTCTGCTCCAATATCAACCTCTAAATCAACCACATATGAGGAGAAGACAAGATAGTGTGATTCTAGTTCTCCTACTTTCCAAATACAGAGGCCTTTTGACCTCATGAACTATCTGCTAACAAAAATAAACACTTCCTCCTCTGACACTTCATCCTTCATCCTATCTCTACTTAAATAGGGTACAATCCAGCTGCTATTAAATACTAAAGCCTGTTGATTAAGCAGGCACACAGTTAAAGCAAAAAGTACTTTAGTAATTTAGCTGGAATATACCTTGACTGAGTCAATGAAGCAGTTTGTTTTAACATGTACTTATAGGTTGGCATCTTTTTATTCCCAGTGGCCTGTCACATAAAAATTGAGCGGCTTAATCTTTTCCTGGCACAGAAATGATGGGAAAGCTTCATGTGCTACATTTATGAGCATAAAACTGCTGATAAAGGTGCAAGAATGGAGCTACTCACAATGCTAAATCTGCAGGAGCTTTATAAAGTATACCTGTCACCACAATTCTGTCCCTGTTTCTTCCTTTATTTTTTTGTAATAACTGCTTTTGCTACTGCTATTATCCCAGGTCTATTCTGGTTATATGTCTATGTTCCCAAGAATGGTGAGCACATGGCTCTCTGGATGTTGCTGAACTAAAACTCCTATGAGTTTCAGCTATAATAATATCAGAGAAGTCATTCATCTGGAGAAAAGTATCACAAGTATGCTGATGATTCTAAATTCTAAATTATGCTGTCTATTGCTACCCTAGGGTGGGATGGAAATACTATCATGGTGCCTGTAGAACCTGGAGAAGTCAAAAGTATCTCAGACTAAGTTACTGCAAGACAAACATGGCCTTTAAGGGTGACAGAAATGGCTCTAGCCCATCTCCAGTTTTAGTTATTGATGAAGTCACCATATCCCTTAGGACAGGGGTGTCAAACTGCTGGCCCGCGGGCCGGATGTGTCATGTTGGAACCGCGCCCACCCCATTGCCGGCAATGGAAAAAAAGTCACGATACGTCGCGACACATCACGCGAGTTTGGCGCTCCTGCCTTAGGAGAAACTCCAAAATGTGGGGGTCCACTTGGAACTCCTGCTAGAGTAGCAGATAGAAATATGACCAGATGGTTTTTTTTCTCAACTGCAACTGGCACACTGATTAAGGGGGACTCAGTATGTCCTGGCTTTAATGATGAATACAGTTGTTATCTAAAATTACTGTAATATATTCTACATGAACGCCTTTGAAGAGAACACAAGCATTTCAGTTAGCTTGTCTGCTAACTAGAGAGCAGGTTTAGCAACACTAAAGGTACAGCAACCTATTCTATGTCTTAATTAGGCTCCCAACCCATGCAAAGTCTGGGAACCTAAGCAATGTGCTCCTAGACCTATAACTATGGAACACCCCCAATATGGAACTACTCAAATCTTTTTGCCTTTCAGAAATTGCTTAAGTCCTGGTAACCTGTATATGAGGATATGAACAAGTCTTGGTATAGCCAAAGTATGAAGAGGTCTTTCAAATACGGGGTGGTTTTTACATGTGGGAATAAAACACATCCTAGTTTTCCCTGACACAACAACTGTCACCTTGAATCAATTTTGGTTCATTGTTAGCCACAGAGAAACTTTTACCCAGTCATTTCAGTTTAATTTAAGCAGCCCTTCCTTCTTACAAGCTTTGTAGCAAGTTCTGGGCTAAAAAGAAGGAGAAAAAGGAAGAAGAACATTCAGAACAGTTAGCAAGTGCAGATCTTAGGAACAGATTCTTTTTCAATAGTCATTGGCCTTTGGAAATGTTAGCTTTGCCTGCCCTCTAGTGGGTCATAATGCATGTTGCCTCACCTTTTCTATTAGGATGTCATGCTATTTCTTTGATCAAATCTATCATGATAAACAAGGTTTGCTTGGGTTTCATATCCACAATGGAACTGCAGTTCCATAAGAAAAGAAATACTGTACCAAACCAACTCACGTGATGGTTGTACATGGCAGGACATGTTTTCCCCTTGATGACCTGATGAACTTAGAAATATTTCTCCAGCACTTATATTTCAAACCTATAGCCCAACTTATATTTCAGGATATATATTTTGCATATTAACAATCTATCAATTTCCCATCATAATATCTAATATGACTGAACTCTCTAATTTTATACCACACTTTGAATGAGTGTACATCTTCCAGGCAAGATATACAGTATTACATTCTATGGTACTGAAAGAACTTTGCTGATGACTAGCTAAACCTTATGTGCTATCTTTGAGAAATCCTTGGATTCATTAAACTGGAGGTTCTGGGCTTTTAAATAGGAGTGGATGTAGAAATAGAGTGATGCTTATCACATTTGCAGATGAGATAAATTTGGGTGAGATATCTAATACTATACAAAACAGAAATAAAATTTAAATAATCTCATTAAATTAGGGAAATAGGTTGAAAATAACTGAATGACCTTTATCTCAGACAAACACAATATAATTCACTTATGAAAAACATCAAATGCACAAGATATGACAGTATATCTATTCAACTAAATGGAATAAAAAATGCTACATTCATTATTGGAGACAATATGTAACCATCATAACAAGTAACTAGTAATTTCTTTGTAATCCATAAATTTACTTTTGTACTTTAAATCCATTCAAGCTGAAGTTAAGCAGGAGTTTTTGTAAGATTGTAGAGAGAGACACCCAGGTAGAGTAGTTAAAGTACTGACTGCACTAAGCCTGGAAGATTTAGAATCACTTCAGAACACACTCTCTCTCTCTTAATCTAACCTATTATACAAGGTAGTTGTGAAAATAAAATGATGGATGTTTTCCATATAAGCTGCCTTGGGTTCCCTGAAAAAGGATGTTTCAAGCTCCTAGTAGTCACAACTAAAAAGATAGTCAGTCTGATGAAAAAAAAATTAGGGGGTGACATGATAGTAATCTTCCAATACTCGAAGAAGTAGACAGGGTCAGACTAGTCTCCAAAGCACTTGAAGACAAGATAAGAAGCAATGGATGGAAAGTAATCAAGGAAAGAACCAGCTTAGAAATAAGGAAAAATGTCCTGACAGTGAGAACAATTCTTTGATCTTTTTTCTGACTGTCTCTTGAAGCAGTAAGAGGCATGGCAGCTCAATGGCTTGATGATGCTGGAGGTCTATACTCCAGCAATTTGAGTCCTGACACCCTGTGATGGAGTGAGCTGACACAATTTGAGTCCTGACACCCTGTGATGGAGTGAGCTCCCATCACTTTACCTCAGCTTCTGGCAACTTAGCAGTTGGAAAGCATGTTACATGCAAGTAGATAAATCAGTATCATTTAGGGTTGAATGTGACCCCTGAATGCAAATCGACATTGCTGAAGGGAAAAGTCTGGATGCTGCTGCAGAATGCCATCAAGCTTTCTAAACGTGGAGCTAGTTCACTCCCTGTGGTGGACTAGTGAGCATCAACTGAACAGATTAGCAATTGTCGGCAGCCAAACAACTACTTTGTGTGTAACACTCCTGGCTAAAGTAACATTTCCATACATTAATAAATAATAAATAATCCTGAAGCGGTGGGGAGATTGCCACTCAATTCTATGATATGGGAGGAATGCATAAATATTTTAGCCAAGTAACATTTTGCTTTGAGAAGTCCATTAAAATGTAGGATATGCATCCTCATCGTCATTGACATTATTGGGCTTTTAAAGTTGTCAATCAAACTATAAGAAAAAAGCCAAAATCTACCTTTAAAACTTTCCACTTGATCAACTATAACAAATACTAATTTAATGATTGCCTTTTTGTAACAACAAGAAGTAGCAACATTTTTAGCAAAAGGATTGGAATGAGAGAAATTGCCTAATCAGCCTCTTACGCCGTTCTCCGTGAGAGCGATTATTGAATTTTTGGTCTCTGCAGAATTTTAATGAAGCTCTGTCTTCTATAAAATCCAGCCCTTTGCCAATAAAATTCAATAATTCAACCACCCATGTAATAAGATGTACTGGCCTGAAATCTTTCATTTGCCCCAAAGCTGAAGTCCTGCCAGAAGCTCTCTGGGAATACAGAGACACCTTCAGATGTATTGCCCTAAGGAAATAGAAGACTTACAAGTCTCTCTTCTCTATTTTAATTCATTGATATATTTTCTTTGTGTGTAAAATACTTTGCCAAAGGGTGATGGGTGAAGCTTTGTGAAAATCTTTATCTCCTGAATTTTCATCGGTCAGCATCTTCATAAAGATTCACTTCACACACAGAAGACAGGTGCAGTGCCTGCTCTTTTTTCCATGAATATGTCAACCTTTGTATAGTTCATATTCAAGTCATCCATAAAGATGGATGGATGTTTTATTTGTTTCTCTCGTTTTTTCTTTAATGTAAATTGATTTACCTGTGTATTCTGCACTACACTGAGTGATGGTGGCCTTCCACAGCTTCAGATAAAAGTTTTTCTAACTTTTTGGGGAGAACAAGGGCATGCTAACATTAATAGTTAATATTCCTCATTCAAAAGTTCAGGTGTCTTTTTAAGGTCTGAATTGCTGCAGCACATTTCAGAAATGTTATTACTTTTTGCAATGAATAATTTGCTCTTCAGGCTGCACACCTCTTTTCTCTATGGATCTATTGACCATACAGCTCCTCTTGAATACATATTTGGTTGAGTAAGTGGGCAATTTTTTTTATAAAAATATTAAATTTAGATATTAACATCATAACTAATGATATAGTATGAGTTTTCAAGAATGTAGTCATTCCCTCAGGTCTTAACACCACAAAGTTTAATGATCTTAAATCACAAATTAATAAGTGTGCACATGTGGTCTTCTGGTTTCATATCTATTTCTACCCTTAGGCTTTTTTTCTGTGTAATATGGCACTATTAATAATTTCAGAAAATATACATGTATTTGCAATTTTAATTTTTACAAGTTACACTGAGGAAAAGAAATGGTCTGAATTTTTTTGAGAGGAAAAAAGAAAGAGACCAGTAACTATGTGATGGTCAGAAGATTTCAAACTAACCTTTTGTTTTTCTCCAACACTTGCTCCACACTTCTACCAAACTACTCAGAAACTTCTTTAATAGTAAGATCTTAATAGTGTCAAAGATTTCCTCTCATGCAATATAAAGAGGCTGAGTTCCAAGAAAGCTGACAGGAGACAGCCTTTGTTGATGAAGAGGCTAGGAATGATTTCAAGTGCCAGCCAAGAGCCTGGATTATTCACTAAGTGCTGGCACTCATCAAGGCAGACATTACACAAGTTCACGCCCAACCTCTTTCTGAACTTGCCAATACAAGTGTGGCATACACTGGAAAATGCAAATTTTTATCATGTCTTTCTCCTTTACTGCCAGATGACAATGTCTGTGCTGTGAATTAGTATTATGAATCACAACTCTAGAGAAGTGCATGTGGTGTAATGTGCCATCTCATGATAATTACAAATAATGATATAATTAATAATTCTTGGGTCCTCAGTTAGGACTTGAATTATTTAGTTTCCGCCCATCTTACAAAGCAAATTTAATTGCAGATTACCCAACATAATTTATAATTTACTTAGAAACATCCAGAGTTTTGTTCAAAGATCAATGGGACAATGGAAGACACAGTGGGAACTAGAGTTATCCCATTGGCCCTTAACAGAAATTTGTGTGAATATTTTCTTTAAAGCCCATTTAAGTGGCATTTTAGTGGCAAATCAATCTATTTTAAAGCATTTATACTGATGGAAGGTATTTAGAACCTTGCTAGACTTCATGTATTATATTCTTTAGAATTCTTTCATATGGTGCTAATACTAATAATCTTCCATCATTAAGGTCAGTTTGGTGTTATGTTTAATCAAGAAACTGAATTCTAGTTCCACTTTAGGCATAAACCCAGCTGGTTGATTTTGGAACAGTCACCTTTTCTCAATGCTAGAAAGAAGGCAATGACAAACCACTTCTAAAATATGGCCAACAAATTTGCAGGGACTAGTCCGGGCAGTCTCCAGGAGTAAAAAAAATTACTTGAAGGCACACACACACAAAAAATTGTCGTCGTCATCATCATCATCATCATCATCATCATCATCATCATCATCATCCCCCCAAAACAGTCTACTGAAATATGAAAACATCTTCATTAAAGATTACAGATTGTAATCAACCATTTTTGTTCATTTTAGGTTGGTCGATATTTTTCAATCCCCAGTTTAAGACTGAAAGTCTTCCATTTTCTATAATCTAACAGATAGATAGAATCTGGGTGTCCCTGTTTGTACTCTAGCATTAGCACTACACCAAACTGAACTCTTTTCTACGTATAGAAAAATAATTCAACACATAATAACCCCTTAATCACTTAATAATTCAATATCTTCATTATAGAAGAGGATTTCCTACAACAATTAGGCAGTACAATCAAGTGGTAATCAAAATCATCCACTTACAGTTCCATGGATAACAGTTTAACCTAGTAGAAAAAGACAGAAAAAAGTTGTTTTTTTTAAATATAGAAGGAGACATAGAAGAAGAGGAAACTAAGTTCATGGATTCATAATTTAATAACTTGTCATGCATGTTACTGGGTGCAAATAACCAGTTAGAGCAAAACAACAACAAAAATGGAATAAAAATTGTTTTTTCCTTTTCCGCATTATAGCTCCAAAGTATGTTAGTTTTATTTTTCTTTCTTTTGTAACTTTTTTCATGGAATTCCTATGAAAATTTCTTTTGAATGCTTATTATTTTATCTTCTCCTTCTCCTTTCCTCTTCCACATGAGATTTTTATTTAATATGATGAAAGTAAAATGGAATTGGAATGTGGAATGGGTTAACACTTTACATTTCTGTACATCTGGGTGAGAAATGGTTAAGATTGTCATTATTGGGAAAGTCCCAGTGCTAAAGGATAATTCTCCCTTAAAAAAGAAAAAAGAAAGAAAAAAGAAATCCAGATTCTGATTCTCATATGATATGGAAGAATAAATTAAATTCCCCTATAAATGGTGAGCAGGAAAAATTCAAGTATCATTAGAAGATAGTCCGACAGCTGAGATGCCCTGCTTCTTACAAGTTGTGACAAGCAATACATAAATGTTTTAAACAAACACAAATCAACTATGTAACTCCATTTTCAGAAAGAGATGTTATCTTACTTTGATATTTGCATAAACAATGTACATATTCAACATTACATTACATTACATCAGAGAGAGAGAGAGAGAGAGAGAGAGAGAGAGAGAGAGAGAGAGAGCATTCAGTAGAATTTTTGTATAACTTTAACTTTATTGTGAAAGAAGATCTACAGGGAAAGAGGAACATTATTGTAGAGAAAGATAAGTTGAAATTTTAATAAAAGAGAGAATTCAGAAAGTTTTGTGGGCTTGCTAATGGTTGGCAGCTGTGTTTAGCAATTTCAAGGCTTGCTAATGATTGGTTGCTATTTTTACAAGGTCTTGATAGGCTTGCCATAATTTGGTTAAGAATAGAAAAGATAGTGTTGAAAAGTCTCTGCTTTTAATTCAATCAAAAATGGAAAGTTTAGCTGAAAATTTTTGTTGACTAAGAGCTGTTAGTAAGTTATAATAGTCTGGGAAGCGACAAATTGTCACTGCAGACAATTTGCATGGAAGACATTTTCTTTATCATTTACAACAGTGGTTCTCAACCTTTTTAATGCCGCGACCCCAACCGGTCGTAAGTTGAGGACTAAACCGGTCGTAAGTTGAGGACTAAACCAGTCGTAAGTCGAGGACTAAACCAGTCGTAAGTCGAGGACTACCCAACCGGTCGTAAGTTGAGGACTTTCCCTGCCCGGGAGCGCCACACATGCGTGGTTCCGCCCCCTGCGCCGGCCGAGGCGTAGCTGGCAAGCGGCAGAGACGGAGCAGGCCGACCACCAGCTGGCCCAGTCCAAGGGAGGTAAGGCACCCGCCGGAAAAGGGAAAAAAAATGGCGGACAAAAAAAATGGCGGACAGCCTTGCTTGGCGACCCCCGTGAAATGGTCGATTGACCCCAAATGGGGTCCCGACCCATAGGTTGAGAACCACTGCTTTACAACTTCAAATAGGATTCTCTTTCCTGTTCCCCATTACCCAGAAATAGAGCAGAACACTTGCATTGATGCACTTCAGATTAAATTAGAAATAACACTATAGATGCTTGTTGTGATGAAGCAAATGAATTCTCAAAATTCATTTGGAAAGTATTAATAATGGCTGGACTCAATTTCTAAAAGGCAGAAAGTGCAACTGAAATGGGATAAATCATCTTCAGACTAAAAGGATGAAAGGTCCCATCTAACTTGAAAAACAGCAATACTAGGGAGGTTGTCCTTTCCTCTTCAATTAATCACATTGGCACTGAGAATATAACAGTTTAATTTTTTATCAAGAATGGGGAAAGCTCACATTGTTTTAGATTCCTGGCCTGATTCATACATCAAAACATAGTTTGTTGTGTTTGCCTTAGTGTATTGTGTGATTCCAGCCATTTGTGGCTTCCTCTATATCTTATTGTGTTCATCTAGCAATGAAATCTTCTGTACGTAACTATTAATATTCAGTGATATTCAGTAGAGACTTTTGCAAGTGTCAGGCACAAGAAATCAGGAAGCAAAGCAGTTCAAATGACTACAGGCTTATTGCATGTTAACACTCTCTACAAGAATCTGAATTACTAATTGTCAAAGCAAATTGGTGGTAGATCAGAATAAATGGAATTCAAGGTGGGCTAAAATTAGATCTCCTATGGGTGTGAAGGGATTTCAGACTGATGATACATTTGACTCCTCTCTCGGACTCAGCCTGGTCATTTCCGATAGCAACAATCCAACTGGTCTTTTTTCTCTAACTGGAAACTTCAATTGACATTGTTATGTGTTCAGTCACTATGGTCTGGTTTTGGTTCAAACCATTCTACAATATATTTTACTGATTTTTCCTAAACTTAGCACAAGTATAGAATTCAGCTTAGTGAGGTTGAAGACTTCTGGGAGTTGAATCTCCTGCATCTGAAAGTTGTCAAAGCTGGGAAACACTGCCTTACACACAAATAAAGAAGAAGTTAAAAAATAAATTATAGATTCTAGGATTATAGGTTGACATATATTTGACATATTTTTTCATGCACAAAAATGTATCTGCTAGGACCAAATGAAATGTAGTACTGTAAAGCCTTCCTATTAAGTTACACAGGCTTTGTTCCCACAGCAGCCTGGGAACAAGAAGGCAGTTTTGATGTGACTGAATAAATATAAAATCCATTTGTCAACCACTCAATAAAGTGAATGGTGGAGATATTTAACAATTTGCTTTGAAGGTGGTGTACATTTTCTAATTTATTGGATGCTTGCTTTTTTTTCATAGAAGTAAATTATGTATCATTAATCTTCCTGTGAGGTTGATGTCCCAGAGTTAATTTAATGATTATTTTCTAAGATAATTTACCTGCTTGGAAAGAACTGCTTAATCAATATAGGAAAGTCAGCTAGGTTATGAATGAATTTAAAACATATGTACGCCCTTGCTTCACTCCATAATATTTATTCCCAGTAAAAGAGGCATGGTTTTTTTCCTGCCTCTTTTGCAAAAACATAAAAACAATGCCACAGAGTGGGGGAGGAAATAAGTCACCCTAAATTATCCAGCATTTCTTTTATAAAAATTCCTCTTGTATGCATTTGCATGTGCCCATGCCTTTTAATTAATAGAAGATCAGCAGATCATGTAATTTTCAGATGATATGTTAAGAACTGTGGTGGCACAGTGGTTAGAATGCAGTATGGCAGGCTAACTCTACTTACTGCCAGGAGTTCGATTCTGATCAGCTCAAGGTTGACTCAGCCTTCCATCCTTCCGAAGTCAATAAAAATGAAGAGCCAGATTGTTGGGGGCAATATGCTGACTAATATGCTGACTCTTCAAACTGCTGAGAGAGGGCTGTAAAGCAGTATGAAGCAGTATATTAGTCTAAGTGTTAAGTGGTAGTGCTAAGTGCTAGTTTATTAAGAAAGGGGTGAAAATACTATACAGCAAAGTATTTTGACTTTCCCATTTCCCTGCCCATATCCTGAATAGCACTAACAGTGCCACTTAGACTTACATACTGCCTCATAGTGCTTTGCAGTACCCTCTGGGCAGTTTACAGAGTCAATGTCAATGCTGCTAACATCGGATGTTCTTGCTTTGACAACAGATGGAAATGCAGCCATTTTTCTCTATTGCTTTTAGAGTTAGTTGATGCTGGGAGGGGGGATATGGATGAGAGTCCAGCTAGTCATAACAATAATAGCTCAGCCGTGGGAACCCAAGGTCATTGGGCCCAGAGTTGATAGAGTTTTGGTGGGCTGGAGAGTTGGGGAGAAAGCTCGCGCTTCAAACTAATTGGGGAATGTGATTTATGACTGTTTATTGGAGGAGGAAATTGTGCTTTGTTACTTTGTATCCAGGGGAGGGGAATTTAGTTTTTGGTTTCGACTATGTAGTTCTGATACTTTGTTTCTCAAATAAAAGATTCTTTAAGGTAAACAATGCCTCGAAGTTGTTTTGAAGAGTTTCATCTGTTAGAACCATGACAGTCAGCATATTGCCCCCAACAATCTGGGTTCTCCTTGGAAGGATGGAGGGCTGAGTCAACCCATCAAACTCTGGTTAGAATTCTGGTCTCCTTCTTTTCCTATTTACTCACTTAACTTTTATCCTTCCCTTTTCATGAACTGACCAGTTCAAAATAGAGCAAATACCCATCACGTCATTAATATTAACTATTCTCTTCAATGAATCATTATAGATCACAACATACAGTACATAGAAGAATATAACTTTTGTTGAATCAGAATAGCTTGATGTGACCAATATTTCTAATAGTGGACAACATGGTAATTTTAGAAATCCTACAAATAGGACACAAGAAGACCAACTTTAATATCCAATATTTAGAGATTTCTAAATTCAGATTGTTTTACATTTAGTTTCATTCTGTCAAATATCCTCTGGCTTTTATAAGTGACAGTTTGAGAGGTTTCAATGCAACACATCATGCTTAATTAAGGCAAATTCCATTGTCGATAAAGAGAATCATACTATCTCCATAGCACATAGGTTTTCTTCAAGCTAAATCTAAGGTCCTTTAGATGATCCTATTTATTTTATTAGCAGTTGTTAAAATAATTGTAGTAAAAGACTTAAAAGCAATTGATACACCTACATTTATGAAATGGCATTGAAAACATGAAAATAAATATTGTTTGCATAATTAATTCATTTATTAGAGATCAAAAAACCCATGCATTAAAAAGGTTTTTTAATGTTTATTTTTATAAGTTGTAGGGAATTATACTGTATATTTCAGGATAAGCTCTAAATATTTTTTGCATATATGTTATAATTATAAAATGGTTCTATTGTTATACAATTAAAACAGTTTAAAAAATGTAACAATATATTACTATACAAAGGAAAAGATAGCAACAGTGAATGCAAAAACCACAACACAATTAACTGGGGAGGTACTGGAGGAATATCATCCTAGGCTGCATTAACAGCGGGATAGAATCAAGATCACGTGAAGTGTTAATACCACTTTACAATGCCTTGGTAAGGCCCTACTTGGAATACTGCATCCAGTTTTGGCTGCCACAAGGCGAAAAAAAATGTTGAGACTCTAGAACAGGGGTGTCAAACTGCCAGCCCACAGGCCGGCTGCGTCATCCAGAAGCCGTGGCCACCCCATTGCAATGGCAAAACCGTGCCGATATGTTGTGCGACGTTACGTGACATGGCGAGTTTGACATGTCTGCTCTAGAAAGAATGCAGAGAAGAGCAACAAAGATGATTAGGGTACTGGAGGCTAAAACATATAAAGAACAGTTGCTGGAATTGGGTATGTCTGGGTTAATGAAGAAAAAGACTAGGGGTGACACGATAGCACTGAAAATCATGGCAGATAGTTTACTATCATGATTAGTTGTTGTTATTGATTTTCCCCATTCATTAAAAATTATTCATGTTTGTGACATTTTTTATAATAAATTCAATAGGTTAATGTAATGAAATACTATACTTTTTTTGTAATTTCTGAATCTACTGCCAATCAATTTCACTGAGTGATGACAAGTTCTAATATAAGAAGGAGGTGAAAAATATCTTTCTATCCATATGCTCCAACACATGTGGCTTTAATTAAATATTACCAAGAATTACATCCACTGCTGGGTGCATACAAGAGAAGAGCTTGCCAAATAATTAAAACTTATGAGTATATTCTCTATAAACTGTAGCATTAGAGATGAGCAGAATTCAGTATTGGCCATGTCTGAGTCTTAATCAGAGTCCAAAGAAAATAGTGTGTCCTAGTCACAGTCTGTATGGTTGGAATAAATTTTGACTTAATTAGTTGGATTATGATTCTAGAATGGCTGCCATGGTTTTCTATTTCATTTCAATTGAAACAACTCAATGTACATTGCTTGATACATCCAAATCAACTGTTTCTATTGAAATTAGAGAAGCCAAAACACAAAGGAACTTTATTTGTTCAGCCGACTACATTTCTGAGAAATGTGTTTGAATAAAATATAATTAGGCTATCCAAAAAGCTTTCAGCAGTTGACTATGGACTACTTAATCACCATTCAGTGGACTAAGTCTAAAAACATGGAATCTGTTGAGTTATTCATTAAATCCTTTCAAATAGCTTCAGAAGCAGTATCTCTGTTCTTTGATTCAGAAGCTGATAATAAAAATCAGCACATCACATCCGAAGTCACAGTATTGTAACTGTCCAGGTGCCTAAAAACCATCCTGCTTCTGTAGACACACACAGTAACAGAACCCACTTATTTGCAGTTGTTAGAAGTAAGTCTTCATCCTGGTTCATCCAAGCCGGGAATAAATAAGCAAACATGGCGACTGCTTTGGGAAGAAGGTTACAGTTTATTGCAGAAGAAAGATGGTCCTTGCAAGAAGGAGCAGAGGAGAAGAAAGAGACTGAGCACATGGGTAGAAGGTCTTTTATACCCCCTCTAGCCCTGTTTGGAATAGTTTCCTGTTCCTGTGGCATGAACTTTGAGGCTATTTCTGAGTGTTTTTCTAGGCCTTGATATCTGTGGTTTAATCCTATTATCATATCCTGCTTCCCAGGTGATGGGGCTAATGACTCCTAGAGTTTGGGTGGGGCATGCAGATTTTCTCTTTGTCTTCTTGATTGC
>NW_015386437.1:433536-473930 GCF_001527695.2 Protobothrops mucrosquamatus
AGTATACAGACATCTCCACTCCAAGATTACTGTGTGCTATGGCAGGAACACCCCACCCTTCTGATAATTGATCATCATTGTCTACAGCCCTTGATGTTTTTACAAGCCAACCAATAATTTGTAAAAATACTTCCAGCTGTGAAAATTCGGTCTTCTTTGTTTGTTTTACAAGTTCCCCAAGAAAATAGTGAAACAGTGAAATGGATCTACCTTTATTATTGTTGTTTTGTTTTACTTTAACCAGGTAAAACTGACAAGAAATCTGTTATTTTCTCTTTTAGCTGAAATGCCCGGAAAACAACCCACAATAAAATAGTTCTCTTCTTTCCTTTTTTAGTGATCCAAGAAAAGTAAGAAAAGAGAGAAATCACCATGGTGAAACATGGTTCAGATAAAACATCAGGCTATCACTCTGGCATAAGTATGGAAAGCAACTGAAATCCATAAAGAGATTTCTTAAACTATCTTCTTTTCCAAGTTCTCCTGTTCTTAATGGTGAAGTGTGGAAAAACCCTAAGTATACTCAAGTGCAGTCTAAGCAGTACAAAATAATGGAATTATTATCTCCTCTGGTCTGGATATCGTGCTTTTTCTAATACAGCCTCAGTTTTCACTGGTCTTTTAGCTGCTGCAACACACTGCTTACTCATGTTTAGCTGATATATTAGCATTCCCAAACTCTTTTCAGGCACACTGTTACCAAGTCTGATCTCCTTAGTCCTCAATCCATGCATCGTCAGATTCTTTAGCAGAAACCTGAATCAAAAGTAATATGTTTCCAGTAAAATTCTCACAGAGATACCTTTACCAAGATGCACTGAGATGAAAAGAGCAGAGGTCCAAGAATTTCAGCAAGTATTTTCAATTGAGAACCAATATATTTACAGATGTTTATATTGATATATGAATGTGAGTATTATTGGGGTCTCAATGTTATGTATTGTTTATTATTTTAAATGGTTTTTTCATGTATTGTTTTTGTTGTTGGCCACCCAGATTTTCTTGTGGTAGATGAATTGCTATAAGAATTAGTTAAATAAATAAATAAGATTGAGCTTTTTTGGTTCTTTTTTCTCACAGCCTTCCAAAGAACTGGCAAGGAGGCTGGTTTCTTCACCAACAACCTGTTCATGCAGTTCACTGTTTATATAATGATTTAATGATTAACTCTGCCTTGCCGGTCCCAAGCTTGGATGAAAAAGGAAGAAGCTAAAACATATAAGGAACGGTTGCTGGAATTGGGTATGTCTAGTTTAATGAAGAGAAGGACGAGGGGGGACATGATAGCAGTGTTCCAATATCTCAGGGGCTGCCAGAAAGAAGAGGGAGTCAAGCTATTTTCCAAAGCGCCTGTAGGCAGGACAAGAAGCAACGGATGGAAACTAATCAAGGAGAGAAGCAACCTAGAAGTAAGGAGAAACTTCCTGACAGTTAGAACAATTAACCAGTGGAACAACCTGCCTCCAGAAGCAGTGAATGCTCCAACACTGGAAGTTTTTAAGAAGAGACTGGACAGCCATTTGTAGGGTTTCCTGCCTTCCAACTTTATTATTATTATTATTATTATTATTATTATTATTATTATTATTATTATTATTATTATTATTATTATTATAAGATAGACATCAGACTTTGTGAAAAGTTGGCTGATATTTCAATATTGCATCATTATCAGTGGTGGGATTCAGTCAGTTCACACCACTTCGGCAGAACCGGTACCTAATTTTTGGTTGCCCAGGTTCAGAATGGACTTCCAAAAGCAGCATCCACACAGAGCACCAGTTGTGCACATATTTGAATCCCACCACTGATCCTTATGCATCAAATCCAAACCAATACTTGAGATGCACCTGGGGTGTCCCCTTCAGGCAATGTGACCCTACCAAACTGGGTTGACAAATGGATGATGGCTACCTGCTCATGGCCAGGACAAGCTAAAGAAGAAATAGACTAACTGCATGAAAACATACAAGCATAGGTGCCCCACTGATGCTGCAGAATGGACAAAGAGGTGGGTGAAAGCAAAATTGTGGATCTTGCGATATGGCGGGAATAATGCAAAGAGCAAGAAGACTGTTTATATAATGATTTCTTAAATCCTTATAAGTCTGGGAACCAATTTGTACAGTATTTCATTTTTAATGGTGGTTTTGTCCTCTAAAAAAGCTAGTCAATCCTGTTATCTTGATGTCATCTGCAATTCTAAATCTATTTCTAGGTCATTTATCAGGCTGAATAATCTTGAGCTGAGAACTCCATTTAATATTTCTTCCAGAGTTATGCAGAACCATTTATGAGCATTAACCAATTATAAATTCAACTGCAGTACTGTATAGCCTACATTTATTTACTTTGATCACAAATATTACAGATTTTATCATGAATACATGCACAACACTTGCATGGCCTACTAAATAAGTTGCTCTGTCGCAAAAACAGCTGAGGTTAGTCTGAGTCTTATTCTTGACAAACCCATATTAGTGCTTGATACAAATAGCATTTTTTCTTAGATGCTGGTATATATAGCTTGATAATTTTTGAGCCCCTTGTCTTATAAAGACATTAAGCTAACTAACCCATTGGATTTTGGGGTGGTTTTTTTTGTCTTATTTCTTCCTCTTCTTAAGCATTGGAACTATGTTGCCCATTCTCCAATTTTCTGGCACTTCATAAGTTCTTCAGGAGTTTCTAAAGATTAGAGTCTGTAGCTCTGAAATTACTTCTGCCAACTGTTTCAACATCCTAGGATGTAATTTAGCTCTGGAGACTTGAACTGATTTAGGATAGGAAGCTGGGTTCTTATTATCCCTTCATCAGTCCTCGGCAACATCCCTACCCCACAGCCTCAGTTAGATTAAGAAGAGATCTGTTAGAGAAAACTGATATACATAAGTTATCAAGAAGTCTTACCTTCTCTCTGTTCACTTATTTGGATATATCCCCCACACCACAGAACTGACATTCTGGAAGACATATATAATTTTAGAGGATGTTTGCATAATAACTCCAGAAAATAGAGGTATTTTGTGTTCAGTTGTAACATGAGAAGAAGAGCTTAAAAATAAATCTGAAGTGTGTTATGGGAAAGAGAGATTATGCACACATAATCTGTATACTCACATTATTGCTGTTGATTGATGTTGATAGATGCACAGAATGAATAAGTTGTAACAGACCTTATTGAACATCCCATTCAATTCTTTAGTGTGTGAAGTAGCCACTAAATCAGGGCCATTATGGTTCGGACATTTTGGGAGTTGAAGTCTACAAGTCTGAAAGTTGCCAAGGTTGGACACCCTAGTATTAAATCTTTCTTTCTTTCTTCCTTCCTTCCTTCCTTCCTTCCTTCCTTCCTTCCTTCCTTCCTTCCTTCCTTCCTTCCTTCCTTTCTTCCTTTCTTCCTTCCTTCCTTTCTTCCTTCCTTCCTTCCTCCCTCCCTCCCTCCTCCCTCCCTCCCTTTAGTGATTCCTCTTTGCTTTCTAAAATAACATCAACTCCATATAGAATTTTCAGAATCTTACATATGTAATTGAATTCATTCCAGTGAAACAAATTCTCTAACGTCTTGAAATATGCCCTATCTTCAATTAATCACACAGCTTTAGGTACCAAGTTCTGCAAATGCTAGCAATAATATGATATGTTTTTAAGCTTGTTATAGAATTACACTGACTCAGCTTACTGTCTGCTTACAGGTCACTTTTCACTTTCTTTTCCTTTTCCTAATGATGTTTCCCAAGAACATTAAAAATTATTTGGTTGCAATTGTTTTGGATGTTTTGTCTCAATATAAGAATAAAACTACTTTGTCTTTAATAAATTCATATAGTTACCACAAAAATTCAAATTAAAACATTCATAACAGATGACAATTCATCCTCTGTTTGAACTTTTTTTTTGTTTTAACGACCCTGTAATCCCTTGCATTAGGATGGAGTTGGGGCAACTAAATAAAGCTGAGTCCGGATGTCCTTCCTGACGCCTATGTGGAGCTCACAGAAGATATTTTCTCTTTGCGCCCAGAGGGATAGAACCCACAGCCTCCTGACTGTGAGTTGAGAGCTCCACCCTAGACCATCATGCCACTCTATCCTCTGTCTGAATACATCTAATAAAAGGGAACCTACTCCTTTTCTGATAATTGGTTTCCATTTCAAACTGCTTTTTACATTACATTATTATTCCTATCATTCAACCAGAAGTAGCTTTTCTGTAAATTGAGACCATTATTCCATATCTGCACTATGGGCAATAGAGTGTAAAGCTTTTTTCTGTGTGAACTTCTGTTGAGTTTTTAAATATGCCTCAATCCTTCAATCTTTCCTTGTATAACTTAGGTTTCCCTTAAGCTTCCCTTAGTAAGATTCCCCTGATCATTGTTGTTGCTCTTTGTGTCTAAGAAGAATTCAAGCAAACTGAACTAAATTAAGATAGCTAGAATGGGATTCTGTATTCAAAGTGGGTTCTGACCAATGGAATTTCATTTTCAGCTATGTGGAATCACCACTCACATGTTGTAATGAAACATTTGTATTTTCAAAGATCTATAGGCACTTTGTTGCAACAAGAGTCAGATATTGCATTTGAGAAGATTAGACATGTATAATTCTACTTTTTCCAGACTGTGCCTTTCAGTTTATTGGCAATGATGTTGAAAACAGCTGCACAGTGCATTTGTAATTTCACAATTAGTTGTTTCACACAACTTCCACACAAATTTAGCCCATTAAATCAATTTCTGCTACTTAGTAAAGTATCAATTTCCTTTACAAGCACTAATTGTGAAAGGACTATTACACAGCACTTTTCATAATGCCTGTCATATATTTTCCTGTTCATGTAGATTGTATGTGTATGCATATATACACACAAACACACACACTCATATACAAACTGTTTTAGTAATTCTGCTACATTTTATCTTTCTAATTATACTGTGATTAAAATAGATTAATGAATGGTATCTTAGCTCATCCTCTTCATATTCACATGGTAAAAAACTGGCACACAGTTCAATGGAGAGTAAACAATAGATAACTAATACAGTCTCCAAGAGAATGTCCAACAAAAAATAGTTCAAATCAGGCCTCTTTAAAGAATTTAAAGATCTCCCAAAATGAAATCAAAAATTCAAGGGAGGTGGGCAAAGGTTGTTATGTTTAGGGGCTGAAGAGCCCTAAGCCTCTGCAAGGTTTAAGGTAAACCCTTGTCACTAAAAGCCATGCATGAGACACCCTCCCAAAATTGATAAATTTGTCTTTGTCCACTCCTGGAAGACTCTGTAGGGAAAGTTGTAACTCACAGATTGCCATACCCAGCCTAAGGTACCCTATTCCATCACAATGTTAGGCCTCTCTCCTACATACTTCTGTAAGTAATATTGATTTAAGTTACAGGATTATTGTAGGAATGCACTGGATAATAAAGCAATGTGAAGTGCTTTGCTTCAACAAAGTTTACAGGTTATCCTGAAAACAGCTTCACAAGCAACATGTTCCCTTATTGTTAACAATGAAGCCATGTGAACATGTCTGTTTTGGAGTCTCTTTTAATTTTATCTTCCTTGAGCTATAGCAGAAGACTGAGAAGTGCCTTCTTTGATAACTGGTGTGAAGGGAAAAAAATGAAGAAAGGAGCTGTGGTATTTGGTACTTAACAAAAGTTTCCTGCTTTCCTCATCTCAATTGCAGCAAGCAATTTATTTATACGGCTCTCCTTTTTCCTACTGGTGAGTGATTGAAAGGTCAGCAATGCACAAAAGACACTTTCATGTCACTCATCTATTCCAATTACTTTCCAGTTGGGGGGCTTGCATTAAATCCATCTAGCCAGAAGCTTCTTCACTAAGACCTCATGCAGAAGGCTGAATAAATTCCTGTTAGCCACCTTTTGATAAGGTGACAGTAGAGGGGGTGTCCCAGGTTGTGTAGCTGTATTGGACAATATACTGGGCAACTCCAACATGGAAATAAACTACATCCCTGTCCTCATCAAAGCTAGACATCCTGAAACCCACTTGATCAGCTAATAGTGCCACACAATCTGAGACATCCTTTAGCATGTACCAATGTCAGTCTGGAGAGATTCAGCATTTTCTTCTGAACTCCCCCAACCACTTATTAGATAGTAAATTTGCCTTCATTCGAGACAGTAAATGGTTGAAGCCTTTTGCATACTTCTGGCTTCTCTCAGTGCTTCTTGTCTGTGGTTGGTAGAATGCAAGCGGTGCAAAAGAATTGCCCACTGTCCAAGTCAGAGATGGTCTGCCTGAAAAGTTGCAGCTGCTCAGCCTGGGAAAAACTCCGGCCTTGCCAAGGTGGCTTTGGCTGGTGGCTTTGACATGTGTTACTGGACTCCGAACAATTCATCAACATGGTTGGAAGAGCCAAGTGGCATGAAAAGACATTTTGTGCATTAGTACTGTCTTGTCAACAGAAGAAGACAAGTGGATCGAAGATTGCTCACTATTTGTGCTGCAACCATTCAACCTGGCACATGCCAAGGGATAATCAGGATTAGGCAGCTAGGTTGTGAACAGAGGGTTGTGCTGCTATGCACATCACAAGTGTTGGACCTCAACTCCTTTGTCACATGCTATAGAGTCTTCCCAGTTGAGTGGATTCAGTGTGGATGGAGGGCAATTTTCTTAAGACTGAAAGCAATACAAGTTAGCAGTCATGTCATGCCAATCAGAATCCCCTAAATGGTTGCCGACTCACAAGAATTTGACAAAGACCATTAGGATGGCATTAGAAGGAAAAGAGCAGCTTGTAGGGACAGAAAGTGTTTATTCATGAAACACCTCATAAGAAAACTGAGAAGACAAGACAAATGATTGTTTCTCCTACACCCATCCAAGTGCTTCCTGGCTCTTCAGGAAATCTTGCAGAAATGTCTGTTCAGTATGGGAACACTTTGGATAGCAGTGGGGAAGAGATTTGTACCTTGAAAGCCATATACAGTATGTGAGTAGACAATTTTAACTAATATAAGAACTGTTGCCTTAACATAAATTTATATATAAAGCCAGGTTATTTGTGGGATCATCTATTGGGGGTCACTTGTCATCTACTAATTCTGCCCCAAATATTAGAGCTGACAGTGTTGTCATTCTCCAAGTGTCCTCTATTAAGAAATGTTTACTGTAGGGACCCAGGAAACCTGCCTTTCATGTTGTTTCCTTGTCCTTTGGAACAGCTTACACACACACACACACACACACACACACACACAATTTCAAAGACAGAGATTTATGAAGGATACTGAAGAATTAGCTGTTTCCGTGGGCCACAGTGTTGAGTGACTACAATTCTGAGAGATATTTTATGGGTCCTCCATGGCTATAAGTTCTACACTATTTAGATAAGCACAAACACATTGTAGCAATCCCAAATATCAGAAAAAGCAAACAGATCATCTATATAACCTTCCAACAAAATGGATATCCATGCAACCTTATCAAAAAGTACCTGATGACTCAACCCAACACAACACAACTAATACAAGCTGTTAAAAGGATAACAGTGCCATATATCAAAAATATCTCAGAAACCACCAGCAGACTATTACAACCTTATGACATCACTGTAGCATACAAATCAACTAAGCCCCTCAAAAGATCCTAAAACATCCTAAGACCTAGCAGCCTCAGAAGAAAAAACAAGAGTCATCTACAACATACAATGTTAGGACTACAACAGCCATTAGGTAAAAC
The DNA here is from genome assembly GCF_001527695.2 of Protobothrops mucrosquamatus. Lineage (NCBI taxonomy): Eukaryota > Metazoa > Chordata > Lepidosauria > Squamata > Viperidae > Protobothrops > Protobothrops mucrosquamatus. The sequence continues at coordinate 441,251 of NW_015386437.1, forward strand.
AAACAGGCAGAAGATTAGCAGAATGCATCTATTCTAATAGTAGTCAGAAAATATGATGAAAACTCCTTAATTTCACAACACATAGGGAGATTTAACCATAGTTTCAACTGGAGATGGTGAGCATCTTAAACAAGCCAGGTCCAAACACCAGAGAATTCCTGGAAGCTTGGCACATCAATTGGCACATACACATAAACAATGGCTTTATATCTCTCAAAAGAGACAATTAACAATACAAAAAAGGAACAAAAAGACCAAAATCCCTCACCAGCAATCAACACCAAGATGAGCAGAATTAGCACCAAGTACTGTTAGCTTATTGGGATATTATTTGCTTCTTGATTGTTGGAATCAAGAAGCAAACAATATCCCAACAAGCTAACAGTAAACAGCACAACCAAGAAACCTCCAAGACCACTCACACCCACACTTAGGGAAAGCCATCAGAATATAAAATGAGAGCAAACCCCACTTTCTATTAGCACTGATGATGTTACCTAGTTTGGTAATGAAACATCTGCAAGAAAACAACCAAGCTGAGATAGCACCAAGGACCCCGCATTTCAACGCTGAGTTACAAGCATTCTTCTCTATTGCTGCAAATTGTATTTGGAGATTGATGTTTTTAATCTTGGTTTTAAAATTTGTTGTATGCTACCCAAAGTTCATTGAATTAGGTGTCAGAAAGGAAGGAAGGAAGGAGGGAGGGAGGGAGGGAGGGAAGGAGGGAGGGAGGGAGGGAGGGGAGGAAAGGGACAAAAGGAAAAAAGGAAAAAAAAGAAAGGAGGAAGGTGAAGGGACATAAAATAGGATTAGGATTCCATGAAGCATATCCTCTCCAGGCCTCATGCTACTAGCTAATTAAGCAATATCAATTTGATGATGGAAGTAACAGTACCACGTACTGAAAGCCCTATGGCTAGATTTGTATTCTCAAAGCAAGGTCCAAATCATAACAATTCCAGAATTTGCTATGAATTTTAATGTTAATGTGACTTAGAGGTAAAAATGATTAAATACACCGAGAGTATTACTTATAACATTTAATTAACTGATATTTCATTGTACTTAAATCAAATTTAACTTTTATTTGGACCTTTATACTTTCTGCAGTACAGCTTCCCTCATGCCACTCAAAGGCCAAATGCAGGTCTTGTCCTAAAAAAAATGGCCCAATGCAGGGCTTTAATGGCTTTAAAAAAAACCCTGTATGTCTCTAAACTAATCCTATGTAAGTTTGTGGCTAGAGCTACAACTGAATTGTTGACTGGCCATCACATAGTTTTATTGCGTTATACTAGTTCTCAGTCTAGTAAATTTGGACATTCAAGATAATTTTTAGGAGATTCTTGCTGAGAGTTTGCTCATTTCAGTATCCTGATTAGACACGGTCCAGGTTAAAACTCAAAGCACCTCCCAGACTTTCCTACCTTTGAAACCAAGAGCAAGTTCCTACAGGTTGTATATCCTAGTGTAACCTTTTCTATATCTCTTTGCTCTTTTAATCTTGACTGCAGACATCAACTGCAAGAGGAATTTTTTTCCTAGAAAGAATGTTACATTTCTTTTTCCAGAGCATGAAGCAAGGTTACATCAGCTTCACATCTATATAGTAACTTTCCACAAGCAAAACTGCAATGAAATAACAGTTGTTCAACCAAGTGTTTAATATCTTCTCCCTATGGAGCAATTATATCTGTCAATTATTTTGGCAATAGCAGAATCTAAAAATACTATTTTCCATTTCTATTATATTTCCAGAAAGTAAAAATTGGGTTTAGATTGTACTGAGTAGTGCTTGTAATTCATGCTTCTCCATCCCAAATTTGCTCCTTTTTTCCAGGACCCAGTCACATAATGGTCATCGCTATTACATTTTGTAATTATTTTAGTGATCGTTTTTAAAAACTAAAATGAGCTAGTGGATAAAGTTTCTGAATGTCCCACAAATTTCCTCCCTAATTCAAGTATAACCTTGCTCATCTGCTCTGCTGAAATGTTGAACTCCTATTTTTCACCTGTTCCCAGTATCACAATTTACTGCCATCACTCAGTTTGAACACCAGGCAAAATTTAGTATTTGGCCTTGGATACAGCTAAATCAACCCTGAAATCAGCTCTCCTGTGTAAATGTATCCTGTGTAAACTTCAGCCTCTTTTGCTCCTCAACTCTCTTCATTTGTTCTTAATTGCTTTTGACCTTAACGTCGATGTCCAGTGCTGTGATTCCTGGAGGACCGGCCATTGGTCTGAATCACTCTGCTCATCAACCATTGTTCTCTGCTTCATTGCTCCTTTGAGACTGCAGTCTTCTAGTTTAGCTTTCCAGGGATTTGCTGACAGTGTAGCCACTGACACAGCCAATAGAGGAGGAGGCTACAAATCAGTTTTTGAGCACTAATTCTGCATTTAAGAGCTGTCAAGTTCAAACCATGGAATCTAAACTAGAAAAAAACTGTAACTTGGAGACTGGCTGTGATTTGGATTTAACAATGCTGGTGTTCTGACTCACGTTCCTATCCCTTAATACTTATTTGTCAGTAGACAGTAGTTAATCAATACTACCTTGTTAAAAGTCCCCAGCAGAATATGCCTCTACTAGATTTTGTTCAAAAATTTGGTAATCATTGGTTGGAAGACTATAGAAGTGATAGAAGAGAATATTTGTATCTCATGGTTGAACTGTGGGCTACTTGGTGCTCTCTGAGCTTGGTGGTTTTATTTCAAATATTTCATTACCACTGTAGATGCATTGATGATGTTACCTAACTTGATAATGAAATGTCTGCAAGAAAACTGCTAAGATCACAGAACACCAAGGCCTATAAAAGAGAAATCATAATTTGTCTCTTCTTTATTGTTCTAGAAAGCCCTAGACTGGTAGAAAGAAAGAAAGAAAGAAAGAAAGAAAGAAAGAAAGAAAGAAAGAAAGAAAGAAAGAAAGAAAGAAAGAAAGAAAGAAAGAAAGAAACTGTGTGTTTCTTAGTTGAAGGCAATAACTACTGCATATTGTGATCTACCCACCAGTCCAGAACTAATAGTTATAGGATAGGGATCAGATTCCAAAAATTCAAGCAATTGCAAGAAGCACCAGAAATAAAATTTGAGAAAATCCATTCCAGCAATAGATGAATAGAAGGGACCATCAAGGTTCTATTTCACCTGACTCGCATGTAACATAATTTTGAGGGAGATGGGTGGTTCAGAAATGTGAATTACAAATGAATAAATAAACAAACAAATCAGTTTACTTTATTATGTGCTTGTTTGTATTGTAATTCTATTTGATTCTTGTAGGAAGACTTCATGTTCTTGTAATATGCCCACAGTGTTACAAAATTATGTTGTTGCATAGGATTGAATAAAAAGTTATGATTCTGCTCTGTAACTTTAATTTAAAAGTAATATTTTAATAAATAAAGAAAATATCCTTTAAATGAGCTCTTTTGTTAGCTTTATTTACTCCATCATATAATCATCACCATTTGTTACACACTTCTGTCAATGATGCAAAAGCTTTTTAAAGCCATCATAAAAGAACTGTGTCCCTTGTTTCTTCAACCACGTCCTAACAGTTGTTTCCATAACTTCATATGAATTAAACAGATGCCCATGTAGGTATTTCTTCAATTTTGGGAAAAGGACGGAGTTGAATGGCATCCCGTCTTGATTGTATGGAGGATGGGAAATGTGATGAGATCCCAGTTTGCAATTGTCCGCTGGATGGCTTGTGAGCTATCAAGTCTGGAACTGCCATGGTGCAGTGAAATTTCCTGCTTGTACTTCTAAATTCTGCTTAATTATTGTTTCAGAGTTTTAGGTATTGCTATATACTGCTCTGAGTTGATAATGATTCCAGGTTCAAGGAAATTCATGTGAATATCACGATGGTATACCGCCAAAACTGCAATTCTAAGTTTTTTCTGCTAAAGACTGGGTTTTGAATCTCAGAAGAAGCTTTGTGATGATATTCTATAAATCAGCACTTGTTGTGTTGATATCACTGGTCATCAACTTTGTGCTTGATCACACAAATCAGCTCTTCCCACTTCAGAGTTTTAATATTTCTTGGCCTAATGATACACAACCATCACTAAAAGCAACCTGAGTTTGGTGGTGAATTTCAATTAGAAGGATTCCTTCAGCAGTTAAAAATTCCTCTGTGGCACACTGCTTAATGCACACTAGTGAGTATTCACTGGAAACTTCCATATTACAAACAATAACAACAAAACTGTTTTACACAGCAACTGTGTGTCATTATAGTAAAGGAACCAATGCTAGAAAACATCACAGCCTAAGTATTTCCATCTGTTGGCAACTTATAATATTGAATATATTACTTTTAATTCAACCCTTGTACCTATATCTATACTGCCATTACATTCTCAGAGAGTGAACAACCTGATCTTAGAATAAAAGGATTTGTTTGTTATTGCAAAGTGTTATTTCTTAGCTTTTCAGATCACCACTAAAGATATGATTTGATTCTTTCTGCTTGTTTGATTTTTTTCAACGTATTGTATACCAGAGAACTGTAAGAAGGAAAAGATCCAGGGCTAAACACACCAGATGAGAATTAATGCAGTGGTGGGATTCAGCCAGTTTGCACCATTTCAGCAGAACCGGTAGTTAATTTTTTGTTGCCCAGGCCCAGAATGGACTTCCGGAAGCGGCAACCACACAGAGAACCAGTTGTTCACATATTTGAATCCCATCACTGGGTTAACGTCTTTGTTTCATAGGTGATATATTTCAATTCTTGTTTAAATTGCCTTAAGCATCAATGTCCTGCAATAGAGCAATGATCTTTGGGCTCAATAATGCATTTTCCACAAGAGCAATGTTTTAGAATAAGACACACAATGACTGTAATGTGCACAATTGTTCAACATTATGTCCTGAAGGAACAGAAGTTGCAGTAACCAAACCTTTGTTCTAAATTGTGCAGATTGACAATCCTTTTAATTTCTTCTTGGCAAATGCAGCATCTTTTGCAGTATCAGTGAGCTGTCACTTTCTCAAAATTCTGTTTCAGTAAGGTACATTTCTCAAACATCCCCATTATTCTATTCCCTTTTGGAATAAACAGTGTTTTGCAATGAGAGTAAGAAGCCATAAATCAAACAAGTAGGGCATGAAGTAATAATAAACAACAAAATATAGTTAAATATAGCTACAGTATACTATTTGCATGCACTACACTTCTCTATAATTTTCTATCTCTGACTACCATCTTTGCTTCCATCATATCCATACCTCACTTCATCCATTGCTCTCTGATCTTTATACTTCAAACTTCTTTCACTTTTTAGGATTTCTGTCAACTCCAACATTGTCAATCACACTCACCCATTCAACCTCTTCATATTTCCTTCATATATTTGTTTTGCAATCCAGTTCTCATTCATTCTTCCTTTATGATCAAACTGTCTCAGGGTACTGTACCTCTGTACTAGTCATGTACATTTGTATTAAATTATCAATCACCCAGCACTTATTCATTCTTTATCCTGTTTCTTCTTGTTTGATCAATACGTTTTAAAGTATCCCATCCCCGTTGCATTCAATTTACTTTTCATTTCTCCTGACATGCCCAACTTTCATAGAACAAAGTGGGCATAAATGCCTTTTCTTTTGTAAAATATTTATTACTTGCCACAGACCAAATGCTACCTACAACCTTTTTAATGCAATTTGAAGTTTCTTAATTTTTTTTCATTTTTTTTCATTTTTAAGTAAATCACATTTATATTTTTGCACAGTAAGACCAGTTTTACCATTTGTACTCTCAACTTTATCATTTGTATTATTCTTACTAAATTTATTACTTTGTTTTTTTATCATGGGGGGATGCTAACATTTGTTATTTTCAATATCTATATTAGTGCATTATATAAAAAGGAATCAGAGGAAAAAGAAAAACTACAACATATAAATCTATCTTTTTTTCCTTATTGTCTCTTTCTCCAAACAAGCAAAAGTAAATGGACAAGAAAATCAGAACATGAACATGCACATCTATATACAAACACACCAGCGAATTAAAGTTAGCGTGGAATTAAATGAATCAGGTTTTTCATTATGTCAACAAAGATCTATTTCAAGCCTGAAAACAAGATATTTCTTAAATGCAGGATTTTAAAGCTGGAATGGTAATTTCTTTCCCAGAATGTAAAATTACCTTTTGAGCTGAAATTCAGATCTTGATAAGCCCAGAATTCTTTATAAACCAACAAATTCCAAGTTTTCAGTATAAAATTGAATATCACATTACCATTTTATTACTTATTTATTTATTAAATTTATACATTGCCCATATCCCTGATAAGGCATCTCTAGGTGACTTACAGATCATAAAAAGATATATAGAAAAGCCATTAAAAATGTAAAACTATACAAAAAAAATCAACCAAGAGATGGACAGCATAGGGATGAGGTCTTCTTATCCTGTCAACCACCTCCAACCACAAGCCAACCAGCAAAACCAACTTTTAATACCCTTCTGGAAGGCTGAAAAGGTGGGAGCAGTTCTCACGTCCAGTGGTAAGAGTTTTTCACAGAGTTGGCACCACAGAAGAAAATGCTCTTCTCCTTGACTCCACCCACTGGAATTTCTTGGAGAAGGAAGTCTCTTCCAGTGGCACAATGGGGCAGGCTAGAAGTATTGGAGTGAGATCGCTCCTCAGATATTCTGAACCCTGAATATCCTGAATTGATTGCTTCAATGTCATATTAACACTAATGTGAATATTAAGTCAAAGTAAAAATTAAGAAAATTAAAGACTACATTTTCATACAGAAGTCACAGTTTTGAGAACTAGTAATTTGAGATCTAACTGGAAGTATATTGGATTTATTCCAGCTATTGAATAACTGGAATTTATCAAACTATTTTGTAATATCCAGTAATTTAATGAAAAATTCAGGTTATGTGACCTAGATATTCAACACATAAAAATTAATCACTATAAATAGATCTGGCAATTGGATGAACTTTTCAATGTGATTTTTTTTGGTGTGGAGGAGGGGGATTTTCCAAAGTGATTCTGATGGTGAACATAATTTAAAGACATCCATACAAATAACAACAACAATTATTAAAGACTGCAATCACAAAAACAATGAAGCAGAGGATTTGAAAAAAAATACTCTTATTGTGATGAATTTTTGTGTCACTATTTGCCCAACAAGCTACATTCTACAAATAATCTGAAGAGTATTTTATATATGTGACTGAAAATTATTTGAAATAGTATTATGATCTACCAAAGTGTTCAAATATTGATTAATATCACTAGCAATAATTACTTGTTCTACGTTTAAGGTAAGAAGATGAAAATTCTTTAAAACTTCTAGTTCAGGGGTCCCCAACTCCCAGGCCGCAGCCCACTACTGGGCCATGGCCTTTTTGGAACTGAGCCACGTGAGCAGCAGGCCAGAAAGCCAGTGTGCATGAATGGTGGGGTAGCATATGCACACACATGTCACACCTCAACTTGCACAAGTTGAGCTGCATGTGTGCACACATATGGTGGCCCAACTCTCACACAAGTTAAGCTGCATGCACATGTCTGCTGGTCTGCCACTCGCGTGAGTTGAGCTGCATAAGCACGTGCACTGGGATGCTGCCAGCGCCACCCAGTTCCCCTCCCAGCCAGGCCGCCAAACCTTAAAGGTTGGGGACAGCTGTTCTAGTTTATCCTTAACTGGATCATAATATTTAATAAAAGCTCAACATCATCGTAATAAAAAAAAATCCTTCAGTGTCAGATATTTCTTTTTCCATAACTAAATTAGAAAACCTATGAATCAAAGTACTACTCTCTTAGCCAATTCTGAATTACCACAGATATTTATCTGACTTGTCTATTGAGATTCTCAATCATCCAGGTCATGGTTGTTCCAAAAGTGCTTTTTTTCAAAAGGCAACTGGACTTCCTTTGCTTTTTCTTGAAATCATTTCGTTTCTCATTCAAGAAGCTTCTTCAGTTCTGACTGAATGGTGGAGAATGGAAGGATATTGGAAGTCAAATTGAAGAAGCTTCTTGGATGAGAAGCAAAACTTCTTCAAGGAAAAACAAAGAAAGTCAAGTTGCCTTTTGAAAAAGCACCTTTGGTATTTGACTTGCATTCACTTCTATGAAAAGAAATCCTTCTCATTAGGAAGTATCTTGTAAAAAAAATGGCCTACATATTTTAGATTAAATTAAAAGGACATTTTAACATTCCATGAGACAATTAAATATGACATATTGTATATATAAAAACCACTTATTATATATTGTTTTTGTTTCAATTCCACCCTTAACTTCTGCTTTCAGAACAGAATATGAAGTGACAATCTGATTCTTTATTGTAATGACCAGCATTTAAGCCAGTTTTTATTTTTGATTGTGAAAATTATGAACGCATGGTTTCAAAAATTAGAATAGAAATATTGAAGGTCAGGGATCATGGAGAAGGAAGCCAGAAGAGAATCAAAGAGTATTTTCTAGGCACAAAGCCAGATAAAATACAATGCATGGTTTGTTTTATACTAAAATTCTTGGTATAATTTTGGAAAAGAGACATTTGATTATTAACAGTGCTCTAGCAAGTGAAAACTAATGCAAAACTGTGGGATAGATCAAGTCATGAAGGGAACTTTATGTTATGCAGCACATATAAGTACTATTCTTCTTCTTTCCAGCTCTAACTACTTGCTTTTAGTCTCCTCAGAAACATCATTTCTATTACTCAGTTTGCATCTAGCCTTTAGGAAAACAGCTACATTTGCTGTCAGAGTGAAATAAGTTCCATTAAAACAGGAATAAATTGTAGCAATCTACTTCTAACTATTTCTTCTAAGAAAGGAAATGACATCTTGAATTTCTTACTTGCGTAAGGAAAATGATTCACTTTCCCATTTATAATACTAAAAATCAATGTATGACAGTAATGAGGCATTCATTTCATTTAGGTTTAGGTTTCCTGTTTGCTGTTTTTCAAAGTAAGACCAGTTTATAATGTTGATGGTTCTCTTAGTTACTTTTACCCTTGCATTAAAATATGACTGTAAGACTTAAAGTTGTTGATAAAGTTTATTCAACACAAGCATAAAAATGGCTAGAGGACGTTGCAATTAGACTATTTCAAGGAAAGATGGGACTTGGTTAAATTTGTCTGTTGTCATTAAACTTCTCAGAACTTTCAGACTAGCAGGATATCGGTGGTAAATTGTTCCTCTTATCTGCCTGGAAAAGTTGGTTGTAATGTGTGCAGCACACAGGTACATAGGAAACTGCTTTCCATCAAATCAGATCATAGGTTGCTTTACTCAACATTATTATTAAGCACCTTGTAGCATATTTCTAGTTTTTCAAAGAGAAGTTTGAATTTAGTTCTACCACTAATATTGGACGTCAAACCCGAGGCTTTTCACTTGCAAGCCATTTTTTGTTACCTTGAGCACTTAAAATATAAAAACTGTATACATCCTCAGAATTTCTAGTGATAGAGAAATTTAAGGAGGTGACAGACTGCACCTTTATGATTGAAAGGACCTCTAAGAGAATGATTAACCAGCCAAGGGGAATTCTAGGAGTTGAAGTCCACACATCGTAGAGTTGCCAAGGTTGAGAAATGCTGTCTTAGTCATATACCATCTTGCAGTGAGCCTTTTGTTTCAGTCAGCTTGGTCACTCCATTCAACCAGAGCAATTTAGGATTTACCCCCCAAAAAAATTAAAGAAGTGACAGTCTCCCTTAACCATCACCTCCACCTATGGGCCTGGTTTGTTCTGCAGTATGTCCAAACTATTTTAAAAATTAAAGGAAAGAGAAGGAATTGCTCATAAAGGAGCAAAATAAACAAGGAACATGGAAGGAGGAAAGAGACAGCATTGTAGGGGAGAGAAGCAAGATAAGACTTTTAAAGCAATGGCATCACTTCCTTGGTCTGGTCTTAGCAGATGCCATTGTAGATCAGGATCTGTCCTTCCTTTAGCAATTGTTTTTTTATTATTCCAAGAAAGCTAAGAACACATTTCTTCTTCTCCAATTATGGCTGCTGTAAAAGAGCAGAGCTCTTTTCAATCATGAAAGAGTAGCCCTTCCCCCTTCCAAACTTTTTAGCTGTTACCAGTGAAGATATGGCATTTTATGGGATATTGAATTAATATAATCAGTACTCAGATCTAATCTTAGAAGTTCTCAGAGTTACAGCATAAAGCTTTAAGTACAGAGGGCAGTCTTTTCCTTCATTCAATCTCAGTATCCATTTAAAACAGGAACCCAAACTTTCCTTCTCAATGTTACCGTAGATCCCAAAGTTCCCACCACAGGGCACTTTTGGATGACAGCCTGAAAATGTCCAAATGCAGGTTCTGTCTTTAAGGCCAAAGCTTTCATCCTTATACTGAACTGATTGTGCAAGGCTTTCAAATAAAAAAAATACTATATGAGTATTGCTGAATGATTTTTTTCAGGAAATATTAGTTCTACATTCATTTGTAAGCCAGAGACAAAAGATTGAGTTATATCTGGAGATATGTATTATTAAAAGTTACTGCACTTCTTGTACAGATCTTGCAACCACAGGAAGCATGCTTACTATAAGGCAAATGGAAAAAGGGAAATATGCTTTATTCATGTATAAACAAGGTAGCACTTGGATAGCAAGATTGTGGCTACCGTCTTGATTGTTTTTGACCTGCTTCTGCAGACACTGTTGGTTTAAATACAATATTTTATTGAAGGCCTTCTGATAATCTCAAATAGTCTCTGGAAAGCCAAGACAAAAATCACTGTCCTAAACAAAGCTGTAATTCTTATGAAGCTTTGGAGATAGCCCAAAGGATCACAGGAAGAATTCTAATCACATACTTGAACAGTGAGTGATTTATATTCAAATCCTTTCAGTTTGCTTTAAGTAACTTAGATATAATATTATTTTAAAAATATGTATCATAAAATGAAAAGAGAGTTCCCTTCTCTTGTCTCAAGCCAAGTACTTCACTCCCAGTAATGGAGAAGAGGAAAAACATGATGAGCTTATGCACACTAATAAACCCAAGATAGACAAATTACAAATCTTACTGCATTCTTTGACAAGGTGACAAAATTAGTGGACCAGAGAAATGCTGTGGATATAATTTACTTGGACCATTGGCTTCTATTTGATAGCCTCAAGATATTACAGGTATAAGGCACTTAGTATTCTATATAATTTGATCTTATTTGCTGATAGGTATTTTGGATAATTATGCAGTATCATTACCAAAACTTATTGAAGTTGTGCAGCAATATGCAAGTAGTTCTCATTTAGTGACCAGAATTGGGATTGATAATTCAGTTGTTAAATGAAGTGTTGCTGAATGAAACTGTGTGCTTAGGTTCTTGCTTCAGCTTTCCTTTGCAAAAGGTTAAAGTTATGCAAGGACTGAGATTAGGATTTATAATTTATATGGCCTCAGTAAAAGATTGGTTTTATATCTTTCTCAAAATATATCAGAATATGTTGAATTAAATATGTCTAAATGCATAGATGCAATTTCAGTTGACATAACTCAATGGTTAAAATTTTCATTAAGGCTCTGGGGTAAGATTAATGTTATTAACATGAATATTACATCAAGATTAATGCATATTTTAAGAGGGATGCCAGTGTTAATCCTTATTAGATACACTTTATACAGACAGATAAGTTAATGAGAACATTTTAATGGCATGTTAAAGCCACTCAAATATCCTTGGCCAAACTGATGTTACCTTATGATGATGCAGTTTTAACCTTACTAGATTTTCAATTATATAATTGGGCTTTTCCTTTAGCATCTATGGCTTTTGAGAATGAGACCTTCTATGAAATTATTCTCTTTTGGGGAACGGTATGAGTAATATAACAACTTTGAAATCATTGCAAGTTTTAGAGTATATTAAACAGGGATCTTTGTTTCCAATCTTGAATGCTGCCAGGCACATTTGGTTATATGTGAATTGCAAGAGAAACTGTATAATAACCCACATTTGAAAATAGCAGAAAGAAATGGCAAAAGGATCCACGATCCTCTGAATCACTTGATTTCTCATGGTTGTTTACAAGACTTCTTGATATTAAATTTTGAATATGACTTACATAGATTTGCTTGGCAACATTTGCTCATATAACTGAAACATATATTGACTTATGGAGGAAAAAAACTTGACCTGAAAGGTAGCTTGGTCTTGTAACATAGCTTCTGCTTGCTAAAGAGCACTGACCTATTGCAAAGAAGCACAAATATAACTTATGCAGCTTGGTAAAGCAGAAATGAAACCTCAAGGAACAGTTGTGAAAACAGGGAAATCAACCCTCAATCTGCAAATGCTTGCTGGATTAAGGCTATTAATAAAAAAGGGAAATTGGGTTGCTAGGAAATGGGATTTAGTTGCTATGAGGTGTTGCTCATATAAACAGGATCACTGTATAAGCTTTTGCCTTCTACTTAATTATTGGACAGAACTTTGCATTCTCCCCAGCACAGTTCCAATGCACTTGGCTCAAAGCAGTAAGGTTATATATTTGCTGAATTTGTGAGTGAGTGACTGTCACTGTTATGTCCCGGGCCTGCAGACGCAGGCTGCAACGATTGGCCCGGGCAGACCACATGGATGCCCAGGACCAGAAAAGGCGTTTCCAGCCTTGCGCGTATGCGCAAGGCGGGAAAAATCCCTTGCAACGATTGGCCAACAAAGTACATTGCAACTATAAAAGGGAACCGCACCATCTTGTAACCAGTTCTGTTGCTGTTTGGAATAAAGGAGAACTTGCTGGAACCCGTGCTTCATCTCAATGCCTCTTCTTCGGAAACAGAACAGTCATCCTTTGGAAAAACCAGTCCTTGAATAGCTCTAACCCTTCATAAAGGAAAGGTTGTGTGAAGCAAGGTTGTGTATTGTCTCCTTAGCCTCCCAGCCTAGGGGCAAGGCACAAGGCTTTGCCCAATAGTTCAGATTGTAAAGCAGGTGAAATATGGTACTGTAAGTATATGCTTATCCACTGGCTGCAGAAGTGTGTGAATGATATAAGCTGGTCAGAATAGTCTGAAAATTGATGAAACTATTCAGCTCATGATGGAAGGTTGCAGTTTTCTTTGAGTGGATCCTTTGACTCTGAGGTTCTGAACCATGTACAACCTAAAACGATGCTTTAAAAGGATGGGTACTGAATTTCTATTTTTCCTTGTTTTGTGCTGGAATTGTAAGAAATTTGAAGGTTCTTTAATTCACAAAATTTGGCCTGGTGAAATTATAGACTCACGTTGGGTTCAGATCATTACCTAAGTTAATACATTTTGTAAAAAAATATTTATTTATTTATACGATTTTTATGGTCACCCATTTTTTAACACAACCCTATTACAGTTAGGGGCCTATGTGATTTAGTTAGGGACCCATGTGATATCAAACTACTCAAATGTGGACTTCTCATTTATAAGGAAAAGATTCAGAATATGATTCTGTTAATCTGTTTTTGAAAAGTGTCTGTTTTTTTAAAAAACAAGATAAAGCAAATGTTTTTGTATGTTCAATATGGAATGATGAGCTTATGGATTTAATCAATACACATGAATATTATTTTTCTTCTTTTGCCACCTGACATTTGGTCTTCTTTAATCACCATCCTGTAACTTTTTTCCCTATTGATATTGCAAGCTTTTTTGTACTTCACTATTAAATAAGAAAATAATAATTACATGAAAAATAAATTTCTCTCTCTCCTGCTCTCTCTCTCTCTCTCTCTCTCTCTCTCTCTCTCTCTCTCTCTCTCTCACACACACACACACACACACACACACACATACACACACACACTCCATCTAAAATGTGTCTTTGCAAATGGACAAGAGAAATTATCCTAGGGTTTGGACTTGGGATGGTAAATTCTGAGATCTATATCTAATTTTTTTTTCAAAACTGCTGCCAAAATGTAATATTCCATATATGTGCATTTGATTTCTGTTTTATAAATGAAGAACGTTTCATTTGTCTCTATTACATTTCAGTTTGCTTCCCCCCACCCCAAGCTCATCTACACAGGGGGTGGAGGTAGGAATGTTCCAGTTTTTCAGATGGAAAGAATTGGAGTTATATTTTGTTTTTTAAAATACATTCATATTTCATGCCTATCTGAGGTCTTACACTACAGTTTTTGTTTTTTCATACTCTTAAATACTTTTAAAGCCACCAACTGTCAAGTGCTAGGGAGATCAGGAGATTCAGGCAGTTCAAATTAGTATAAAGATTTATTGCTAGATTAACCTTTTTACAAGAATCTGACCAACTAATGGTTGAGGGAAATGAAAGGGAGATAAGAAAGGAATTCAAGGTGGCCTGGACTTAGATCTCTTGTGGGCACACAGGGACTTGTGATTTATGATGCATTTGACCCTCCATTGGGCTCAGCCTGGTCATCTCCTACACTGACTTTTAATAAACCTGCTACTAAAATTAAGTGGCAACATCAGAGACCAATCTGCAAAATTGCCCAAAGCAAACTAATATCGCCTATATCATTTCTATTTTGTGGTTACCTCTTCTTCCTAATGTTCATGCTAAAAAGTAGGCATGAATGATGACAGGCAGGGATGTCACTTCCCCGTCATCCTGCTAGGAATCCAAATCATGTAAGCCTCTTTGATGGCAGACCTGTCTGTGTCACACAGCATGTTTACACCTTCTAAGTTAGCTTTCTGCTCTCAAATGCAGCAGGAAATGCTGTTGAAAAAGCTGGTTGCTATTTGTAAATGGAACAGAAGATGCCATTTTGTTCTTTGGGTCATTCCAAGCTGGAAGACTCCACAGGAAGTTCTCTTGCTGAAGGCCTCAAAGCAAAGCTCTGTATTTGAACACTCTAGGTTCAGTTCATAGGATCTACAAGTTGTGTAGGAAAGACCACTGTCTTAGACCTTGATGCTAGTCCATGCAGCAATTGTCTGTAGACCCAATGGCTTAGTGGTTTATAAAGCCTTACTTGGTATAACATAGCTTCTGAGCTTCCCTAAACATCTCTCCACTTTTGTTGTTGTTGTTGTTGTGAGAAAGAATATATCTGCTCCTGTTGTGCATGCCTGAATGTGACATTGCTAGTCATGGAGCATTTCTCATGCAAATCAAAGAAAAATGTTTGGTGCAGAAACCAGTATGTGCATCACTGGTGTGATGTTCCTCATGTAACAGCTTGTGTTGTTCTTATTCAAGGTATAAACCACCAAGCATTATGATGGGGCTGTGAAGTAGAAACTAATTATCTCTTAACAATTCCGCCTACCTATTTCTCGCATGGACAGTCAGCATCTTGAGCAGGGCTGCCTTCAGAGCCAAGTTCAGGCTTAAGGAACTTCAATTGGCTCAGGGATGTTTATATAAATAAAGATACAAAAAATAAGAACACTTCCACATTTTATATTGCTGCATCTGCATTTTAGAGTTAATTACTTAGTAGATAACTTCTAGGTAAAGAGACTAGAAAATATAAACCTCAGCTAACCCAAAGGGTAAGCAACACAATGGATTTGGCAAATTCTTTAGGTTCTTTGTGATTTTGTTTTATTTTCTATATTGTTCCCTAAATATTCTGGATTAAGAGGTCAAATACGGTAGGTTATATTAGAATTCCAAGAAGATTGTTTAGACTTTGCTGTATTGGATACTGTAATGATGATCTACATCAGACGTTTGCAACCTTTTTGGTTTGGTGCACATATTTAAGCTTTTGAGTCAATAAAAATAATTTATCAAACGTATACCTCCTGGGTCTCAATGATGCTGGCCATCTCACAGCAATCAAACAAGTAATGTACAATAAAATCAATAAACCACAATCATTCTCACAAGGTGGTTGCTTTGGTGCTATAACCACTGAGGTTGTTTCTTACTGGCTCTTTTTTAAACTCTTCAGTTGTAATCTGTACTTATATCTTTGATTTTTCCTGCCTAAATGTAAAACTTTGTTTTTCTCCACATTAGAACTCATTTTGTTGGATAGGGCCCATTGTTCAAGTTTGTCAAGATCTTGAGATTGTCTTCTGGGGTGTTTGCTACTCCTGTGTCATTTGCAAATTTGATGAGTTCCCCTTCTATTCCCTCATCTAAGTCATTGATTAAGATATTGAAGAGTACTGGTCCTAAGATGGAGCCTTGCGGTACCCCACTGCTTACTTCTTTCCATGTGGATGTAGCACCATTGAGGACTACTCATTGAGTACAGTTTGTCAGCCAGCTACAAATCCACCTGGTGGTGATGTTGTCTATTCCACCTTTTTCTAGCTTACCAACCAGTAAGTTGTGGTCTAATATGTTGAATGCCGTACTGAAGTCTAAAGTTGCTTTATCAAAGAATGAAATAAGATTGGTTTGGCATGATCTGTTTTTAACAAACCCATTCTGGCTACCAGTTATAACTTTGTTTGCTTCTAGTTGTTCACAGATCTGTTTTTTGATTATCTTTTCCAGGATCTTCCCAGGTATTGATTGGTCTGTAGTTTCCTGGGTCTGTTTTTTTTCCGGAACCACATCAGCCCTTTTCCAATCCTCAGGTACTTCCCTAGTGCTCCAGGATTTTTGAAAGATATGGTGCAATGGTTATGAGATAACATCTGCCAGCTCCTTCAGAACTCTGAGATGTAATCTGTCAGGTCCTGGTGATTTATATTTGTCAAGATCAGATAGGTGTTCTCTTACCATTTTCTTGCTTATTTTAATTTTTGTTTCTAGTTTGTCTTTTGCAGTATTTTTTTGGTATGTTGTGCTATAATTTCTTTTTGTGTGAAGACTGATGCAAAGAATGAGTTAAGCAGCTCTACTTTCTCCCTATTAGATAAAATAACCATAGACTAGTATAAGAAATTAAAAGCCAGGATATATTGCTATTAATATACTTAGGACTGTATGAAACAGAGGTCCTGCCAGCTTCATACATTTAAAGCTATTTTCTAACCTGGCAAGGATCTATAAAATATCTTACTTATTAACCATTAGTGTTGTTAAATGTGGATGTTAAAATTTTAAAAGCTACTTGGTAAGAAAATTACAAATATATTACCTTCAATAATTCATCTGTCACAATAGTTTTTCATGAAACATTGTCAGATAATATTAGACTTTTAATGAATTTATTA
Organism: Protobothrops mucrosquamatus; assembly: GCF_001527695.2. Taxonomy (NCBI): domain Eukaryota; kingdom Metazoa; phylum Chordata; class Lepidosauria; order Squamata; family Viperidae; genus Protobothrops; species Protobothrops mucrosquamatus. Next base: position 458,392 of record NW_015386437.1, read on the forward strand.
GGTTTATATCCTGATATACATAATACAATTGTCTGTGGCATCATGAGGTGCAGATGAAGAAGCCTTCCATAAGGTAGAAATCAAATTTCTGGGACAAGTGATAAAATAGTTTGGATTGCTTGCAGAATATATTTTTTTCTGAGAAAAAAAATCTTGTGTACTAAGAATAAGATTATTTTTCTTGCAATAAAATATATATAGAATGTCCTAATATTTATCTTTGTGCTGGGTATGCTGAATCTGACAACTTTATTATATCTAAAGTTAGAGTACCAAATAAAAATACTATAGTGAACTATAGTGAAAGTGTTACCATACCATACATTTGGATAATTTTACTTAATAATGATGATCAAAGATCTTTATCTTAATTAATTGAAATTGTACTATGAGATGGGAAATATTCCAGATAGATAATGAACTGGAAGGTCTAATTTTATGCTTATTGGCAATAAAGTCCCTGAGGATCAAAATAAAGATTTCTGATTTGTCCATAATCTATTAAATATTGAAGGTTGGAATTCCTAGGAATATATTTTGCTTAATGAATAGAAATATTTTATATTTATATAAACAAGAATAAATATGTCTAAATTTATAAGAAATGATACAGAGAGAGAGAGAGAGAGAGAGAGAGAGAGATGTATTATATGGATCACAAAGTTTACACTTTTCATCATCTTATTATTATCCTCTAATTTGTTCAAAAGTAGGAAGTAGATGCTTAAAACTATCAGTTTGGGGCTTCAGTAATTTGGACAACCATCTAATGGGAATCAAGAAACATATTTTAACTCATTTGGATTTTTGCACCCTAGATCAGATAATAGATGTTACAATATCAGAAGACACATGTAAAGGAATGTTGCTGAGAATTCAAATGCACTGTATGCTCAAACTGTCTATCTCAGCAGACTGTTACCAGGAGAGCTGTTACCCTTTGGACAAATATTCCATGTGCTGATATGTTGTTTGTTTTTAGTAAGTCTTGGTCCCCCAAAAAGGCAGGATTAGTAGCTGTCATGTCTACTTGTTTCACCACTCTACTTTGATTCCACATTGGTACACTGATTACCCCCCCTTTTTTTTTGCATATTTGCTAGAGAGTAAATCATTAAACTCAATAGGTTTATTCCTGAGAAAGATAAAATTTACAGTACTAAGGATATGATAGGTCTACTGCTTGACTGCATCCAATTGCTTCTTGCTGACATCTCCTTTCCACATGCTGACTAGCTTATGTGTATCACGTATCTGAATGCTTTCCTTGGAAGGATGAAAATAATCCCTGGTAAAACTTTCATTATTTTATTCATAATGCACATACAGTGAATAGTAAATGGGTAGGCAGAAACTGTAATAAAACTTGATGCAATAATATTTTTGTGTCTGTGTGGTGAGCCATATTTAATAAAGAACAGAGTGACAAAAAGTCCAGGAAAAAAAGACTGTATGAGGCTGCTTTTCTTAGTCTCTGCAGGATGCAGAGATGAAGTCAAGAGATGTTGACCTAAAGAACAGCAGATACAATAGGAAGAAAGTGCTATTAACATTGGTGCCAGTTTGCACAGCCATCTCAACGTGCTTTGTTTCTTGAAGAAGATGGAAATTTAATTCAGATCACCATAATGCATTTAGCTGTTGGCAGCAAAAATGCTTATGACATTTTAAAGATTGAAAGATTGAAAAGACATCATTTAATCTACGAGAGATTTGGAGGGCATCCGACCGCATGTATTACTTAGGCATTAACCAAGGCAAGGCTGTGTGTTCCATACCCAGCAACTGTTTTATGAATGAATAAACTCATTCAGGTTGATATTTTTTGCATTTCATTTCTGTCTCACTGTACAGTTTACCTATCTAACCGGGAAAGGTTTATTTATAATCCTATTTCAGGATAATACTCTTCTAATGAACCAGCAAAGTTCATAATACGTATGCCAGAATGAATGCCAGACTACCTTTGAGATGTCACTAGTTATTTTGCTGGGTTCCCCCCCCCCCCATTCTGCAGAAGCTTAATCTAGTTGCAGTAGAATTCCGTCCCTCACAAAACCAGTTATTTAACAATAGCCTCTTTTAACAGCAGAATGAACAGTAGTCAAAATAGATTTGACATTGTGAGAGACTGTCCACAAACAATGGTTCTACACACCATTGTGATGGTATACACTATAGATTTAATAGAATAGAATAGAGCTGGAAGGGACCTTGGAGATCTTCTAGTTCAGTCCCCTGCTCAAGCAGGAGAACCTATACCATTTCACACAACTGACTGTCTAGTCTCTTCTTAAAAACCTCCAATGATGGAGTGCCCATGATTTCTGAAGGCAAATTGTTCCACTGGTTAATTGTCCTCACTGTTAGGAAGTTTCTCCTTAATTCCAAGTTGCTTCTCTCTTTGGTCAGTTTCCAACCATTGCTTCTTGTCCTGCTCTCTGATGCTTTGGAGAATAGTTTGACCCCTTCTTCTTTGTGGCAGCCCCTCAAATACTGGAATACTGCTATCATGTCGCCCTTGTTTCATCTTTTCCTTAGACTAGCCCTGGGGTAGGCAACCTTGGCTCTTTTATGACTCGTGGACTTCAACTCCCAGAATTCCTGAGCCAGCATGGCTGGCTCAGGAATTCTGGGAGTTGAAGTCCACGAGTCATAAAAGAGCCAAGGTTGCCTACCCCTGGACTAGTCAAACCCAAGTCCTACAGCCATTCTTCATATGTTTTACTCTCCAGGCCTCCAATCATTTTAGTTGGTCTTCTCTGAACTTTTTCCAAAGTCTCAACATCTTTTTGTAGTATGGTGATCAAAATTGGTTGCAGTATTCCAGGTGTGGTCTTACAGGGTTTTATAAAGCGGTACTAATACTTTGCATGATCTTGATTCTATGCCTCTGTTTATACAACCCAGGATTGTATTAATTTTTTTGGCTGTTGCTGGCTCATATTCAAGTGATTGTCCACTAGGACTCCAAGGTCTCTCTCACAGTTATTGTTTTCGAGCCAGGTCTCGCCTAATCTGTACTTGTACCTTTGATTTTTCCTGCCTAAATGTAAAACTTTGTTTTTCTCCATATTAAAATTCATTTTGTTGGATAGGGCCCATTGCCCAAGTTTGTGAAGATCCTTTTGGATCCTGAGCTTGTCTTCTGGGGTGTTGGCTACTTCTGCCAGTTTAGTGTCATCTGCAAATTTGATGAGTTCCCCATCTATTTCCTCATCTGAGTCATTTCCTAAGGTTATAGCTATAGGTACAATCCTTAAAGTTTAGTGAATACAGCATTTATGTGTATGTTACTACTTTTCAGTGATCCTGAATCAGAGAGAGTTAATATAAAACAGAGAATCTTTAGAATGAGATAATAAGAGATTGCAATGTAAGCATTGTTAGTTATGATGCATGTTGATACCACAAGTGTGAAAAATAAAAGAAGGTCATCCCAATGGCTTATCGATGCATTCAAGGGAAAAGGATAGAGTCTAATTGATGAGCACACACTGCTAGAGAGAAGTTCCCTGAGGATGAGTTCCAGCATGAGTCTGAAAGCTCCGAAGATTAAACCTATGGTCCTGGTGATTGACATAGGTTAGATCCTAATTGATGCATTCTTTTTATCTGTTTTTAAAGGTAATTGACCAAACATATATAATTTTGGGGGTTATTTTGCTCAGGACTCTCTCCTGCTTTTGGCTGGCTGGAAGCCCAGTGATCATTGTAAGTCTGCTCTAATAAATTATACTTCATTGCTTCTATTTCCAAATTCTTGTTTTCTTGTTTAAATGAGCAGTTTTTTCCACAACACCATGCTCTTATCAATCTAATTCATTAAATATATTAAATATATTGAAAAACAGGGGTTTTTTTGAAGATCAAGTATCAAGCTGATACTGGGAGACTCAAGTTCAAATCCACTCTTCTCACTGGCTGAGTTTGGGCTAGTCATTTTCTGCTACCCCAGTCCTAACTCGCAAGGTGATTTTGTGGACAAAACAGGAGGAGAAGCACTATGTACACCATTCTGAGTTACTGAACAAAATACACATCTAACTAGCAGTCAAATGAATGAATGAATAAATAGGATTTAATAGCAAGAGGGATTAAACATGTACCAAGTTTATTTTTTTTAAAAAAATGTACTATATGTGCTAATCAGATTTTCAGTGAAAAACTAGAAGTGTCACTCTTTAGTACTATTTAACTGCTTTGCAGAATCATTTTGGAGTCATACACTACCTAAATCCAGGGCTTTTTTTGTCATAGAATGCCCAGAACGGAGTTCCGGCACCTTTTTTGGATGGAAATTGTAGGGTAGGCAAGGCAGGTTGTATGACATGTGTGAGTTCCGGCACCTTTTTTTTTTTTTTACAAAAAAAAAGCACTGCCTAAATCTAATAAAATGAATTAACAACTAGGTCATTCTTGCAATCTTTCTGTTTATTGTCCATCCTTTTCCTCCCCTGTAACTCTACAACTCATTTCTCAGGAGTATGCTCTATGTCTCTGATATAGTAGGTAGTGATCCATAGTAATAATGATCCATGAAATATTTCTGACAATAAAGTCATTCATTTTGGAAGCTGTCACAGAACTCCATACATTTGCATGTATTCACTCATAAAATTGAATCTAAATATTTCCATTTAAGACCTGCAGGTGCTTCAAATTACTTTGGAATTTCACCACTGTTCCAGGATACAAAGAAGCGGGAAAAGGTGCTAAGGTGTTTTGCTAGAACAAAGACTTCCATCAGCAGAATCACTTCAAAATTTATCTACTGCCAGTAACCACAAAACACTTACCATCCTAAAATCTGAAAATCAATAAATTTCTACACAATAACATAATGCTGTACGCATCAAAACTATACAATTATGTGTTTAGTTTTGTTTCCTTTGCAAATCATCATTGACTTAGAAAATCAAGGAGAACGATGAAATCTTTTTTTAAAGTCTCATGACAATGGTTTTACTAGAGGTGTAATTAAGTCTGTCTGCCAAATTAAATGGAAAGGTGAATGGGGAAGGTCATGCACAACTTATTTTAACTTCCCCCAGCTGACAGGGGTACAGCTGTTCTTGCCAAATACGGCAGCATTAAATCTATTTTCTAATAATGGTGAAGGCAACTCATCTAACCTGGATAAAGTAAAGGCTCTCATATGTGCTAGGCAAAGGATGTTAGCAAGGTAGAAACAATTGAGAAAGTGCTTTCAAATACAGCTAAATATACACTTTTGGACTAAGACTGCATTTTTATAACTCTAGATTGAAATTGATGTTTTAGCTCTGAAATGCCAAGAGAATGATATCATTTCAGGTAATCCACAAGGCCATTTAATTTTGTTGGTGATTCAGACTTCCTAAATACAAGTATTCTGACTGGACTTTTCTTGAAAGTCAGTATTTTAAAAACATATTTAATAAATAGCAACTTAAATTCTTCTGTGTTCAGTGAATATATTCTAACTAGGGTAAGCATAGATCCAATTGTAAGATACAGCAACCATTTATTCTACTTCATGGTGGATACTAGATCTCAGTCAAAATATATGTTTTAAAAAATCCCTAGAATAAGAAGCCTCTGGTCAAATTGCTCCAACTATAAGAAATTCTCACCACTACAGTTTAAACAAAAATATCTAAACTCATGTCTATATACAGTATTTAATTGGCCTAGGCAAATGTAAACCTATGCTAGGATTTGATGAGGCTTTCCTTTTTTTCTGTTAGTTCAAAAATGGACCTTCTAAGTTAAAGTCTATTTTTTAAAAAAATCGAATAGTTTCATGGACCATAATTTCTAGCACTCTGAGGCAGTATATGAATTTGACAAATCCTCCTGGGTGAGAATAAATAATGGATATTTACGTAGCCCCTTTTCAGCATTCTGCATTCTTTGCTGGCCTCCAGGCCTGCAGCAAGACTCTTCAAATGTTTGAACAAAAACATCTCTGCTTATTTTCCCCTGACATGACCCCTGTGGATGCAGTGAATGGCACTGATAGATTAGGTTCCTTGCCCTCTCTGCTGGAGGAGATGTAATGATGGAATAGCAGGAAAAAGGGGACTGCTGATGAAGCCAACATTTTAGAAGTCAGAATGAAGAGGAAAACAGCAGGGATTTTTTTTTCTCCAGATAAAGATGGACTCAAAAAAAATAATAATAATTCTGATTTCCCAGTGTCCTCACCATCATTATTCTAGTCAGAAGGATAGCATTCCACAAATAAACAGCCACCAGCAAGAACAAGATCTCTACTTTAATTTCAATTTAAATTAGAATTCCTGGCTTGTCCAGAATTAGCCCTCTGAGTAAGCAGGAATTTTAATTTAAACTGAAAGAAATTGGAATCCTATATCCGTGGTAAATATGTTGTTATATAATTACTGGAACTGTATGTACACCCTGGTATGCCCTATCCCTCTCCCATTTTCAGACAATAATGTGGATTATTTCAATTATTTTAAAAGATGGCAAACCAACCTTATTAAGGTTGAATGTGAGAAGGCTCACCAAAAAAATCTAAATTTCTCCCCTGCAATTTGGCCTGATGGCCTGACTCTTGAGATCTTGTTCTTTGCTGTTCATTTGTGGTACATTCATTTAATTAATCAAGTTTTCCTTTCTGGTTTTTGTTTTTAAATAAATCAGCTACTACTGTTTACTCTGGCTGGTAATTTCTCTCTGGCAGATGTCTTCCCTAACCTTGCTGCTATTGAGAGTGCTTTAGTTAGAGATGTTGGCTTTCAGATCTGGGGCTCTGAGAAAGAAATACTCTGCCACTGAGCAGAGGACCCTTTTCCAGCAGAGAAGAGGGACTGCTGAAATGACAATAGTAGTAATGATCTATGAATCCAAATACACAGACAGATCTTTGAAGCCACGTCTAGCAACAGGAGCCATCTGTTTTTGTATGTCTCCAAATGCACTTGGCTACATCTACCCTTCAATGCTGCATGCACAGAATTATTTCCAAAGCAATAGCATCATTCCTATGTCATATTTAACTGGATTGTGGAGGGTGTTCAATATGCTGTGGAGATACCCCCAAAGAGGGAATTGCTCTAATCAACAAAATCCTAGAGCGTTAGTCAGCTCACAACAATTCTAGGCACACACAGAGTTAAAGTAGCTGCAGCAAATCCTTCATGTGGTAGACATACTAAATTCTTTCTCACCTGCTAAGGGAAATAAAAAGGCCAGAAAAAAAAAGCTGCAGAGAATTATCATTTTAAAATGTGCTGATGAAATCCTGGCATTTCCTAAAATTGAACACAAGAGGCTGCATGCAGACATGTCTCTGCCAAGCACTGGCTATGAGCAACCGAAGCAAAGATGGTGGGTGGCAGGGAGAAGGGAAGGAAGCCTGCAATACTCGTATGGGAAGTCAGCCCCCCACCAAGAGAAGGAAATATTAAAGAGGCAGAAAAGCATGCCCAGTTAATAGCCCCAAGTCTCCCTCCCCCAAGCAGAAACCAGCTCTATAGACATGCAGATGTAAATAATCCAGGAAGGTTAGAGGCCCACAATTAGAAGCTTAGGAAGACAAAGACACCTAAAATCTACATACCCCACCCAAAGTCTAAGACGACATAATAGGATTAACTCACAGATGCAAAGGGCACACTCAGACTCAGGTCAAAATACATGACACAGGAAATACAAAGCCTCAAACAGGAACAGGAAACAACCTCAAGAGCCCCAGAGGGTATAAAAACCCATTCCCTATATGTGCTTGTTTTCTTTTCTTCTAGAGCCATCTTTCTGTCTGGCTTTCCTCTTCAATAAACTGCAACCTTCTTTCTAAAGCAGTCGCCATGTTGTTTATTCTCGTCTTGGACTGAACCATGATGAAGAGTTTTCCTTCTACACTCCATTCTAACTACTGCGTCATTATAAGGAGGGCAAGCCATTATTCCTATCTGTACAAGCACTGCCCATTCATCCAACTCCACCAAACACTACAGCATAAACTAGCCAGAAAGGAAGTGTTGAAGAGAGAGGACATGTAGGGAGTGGGTTTTTATACTCTCTGGAGCCTTTTGTTTGGAGTTGTTCCTGTGGCATGAACTGTGTCCTGAGTCTGAGTGTGCCCTTTGGCATCTGTGGGTTAATCTTATTATGTCCTGTCTTAGAGTTTGGGTAGGGTATGTAGATTTTAGGTGTCTTTGTCTTCCTAGGTTTCTAGCTGGGGGCCTCCAACCTTCCTGGATTATTTACATCTGCAGTTTATAGAGCTGGTTTCTGCTTGGGGGAGGGAGACTTGGGGCTATTAAGAAAACTGGGAATGCTTTTCTGCCTCTTTAAGTTCCTTTGAGGAAATACTTTTTTCTGCCCTTTCAATATTTCCTTCTCTGGGGGGCTGACTTCCTACGGAAGCATGGCCTGCAACAAATTTCTCCTGCATGAGAATCAGAGCAATGATGCACCACTGGAGCTCACCCTGCAGGTTTGTAGCACAAAAAGCCAAGAGCGCTGGCTTCCCAACACTTGCTAGAAATGGGAAATACATCTGCTTTCAGAAGACAATTTATCTTGAGCAGCAAGCCATCAAAGTCTATAAAAGGCAGACCAAAGCTGATGCATCTGCTTGAAATCCTTTAAAATGCCTTACTGAGGAGACAATGGAGAAGTTGTGAAAGCCACATATCTTAACATTCCCAGCGAAAGAAATGGCAAAAAAGGAAGACGGTTCAGCAAAATCTGTGAGCATGAGAGCAGTGAAAAGCTGCTGGAATGGATTAGGGATTGAACCTCAGGGAATGATAGGATTTGTGGGATACTGGCAGGAAATGCTGACAGCAAAGGAGTGGAAGCTGTATTAAAGAGCTGGTATTTCCAGGTGTTAGAAAAATATATTGCCAGATGGGTCAGCTGTGTTACTCTTTTGCAGAAAAACAAATAAAGATCTTGTGGCATTTAAGAACTATCTTAAGTATTACAGCATCTCCAAAGGGGATCTCAGTCTGTTTTATCAGATGTATAGATAATGGGGTCCCGAGACAGGGATCTTTCCCCTCTTTCTGAACAGAAGGAGGAAAGGGGAATGTTGGCAATCAGGTGCTTAGTTTCCATGTCTGTATTACTGGTAGATAGACATATAGGGAAACCATCTATCAGAAGCATACTGAGATGCACAAATTATGAGCCCAACCCATACAACACTCAGTATGAAGTTGCTAGAGCTATATAATGCCAAAAAACAAAAAAGGTGTACCAAGCATTATTCAGTTAATACATACAAGGTTCAAATCAAGGGGACAACTTTTACTTTAGATCATTTCTCCTGTTGCTGTAAGTTTATTGTATTTATTTATAAGTTGGGCTTTATTTGGAATTTTACCGGCCTCTATTTGATGGCTTTTTCATATTAAATTAGAGTATTAAAGGCATCAATGTGACATCTCTGTGGAAGCACTTAGGGATCTTTTTTTAGTTTCTTTAGTACCATATGTCTTATCTTAGGAAATGGAAAAGTTGGAACTGCAATTCAGTTTCTTGTGGTTTCTCTCTTTGGGCACAGTACATCATACCCAATATAAGAAAATTATCTAGCATACACTGGAGCAGTCAGCAATAACACATTACTGGCACAAGAAAGCATGACTTATGGAAAATATTATGCGTAAAGTCACATCGAATATTTTCATCTTTGCTACACTTTTAGATTTTTTGAGTTTATGCTTTAAATGTCTAAGGGCACTAAGCTCTCAGAGGAAAAGTGGGACATAATTTAATTATTATTAGTAGTAGTATTAAATACTATTATTAATTTTCTTTATTTGCATCCCACCTTTATTATTTTTACAAGTATATCAAGGTGGGAGAGCATTTGCAACACACCTTCCTCCTTCTCTTTTCTCCATGATAACATCCCTGTGAGGTGAGTTGGGCTGAGAGAGAGTGACGGCCCAAAGTCAGCAGCTGGTTTTCATGCCTAAGGCAGAATTAGAACTCACAGTCTGCCATTATCTAGACTGGTGTCTTAACCACTAGACAAAATTGTCTCTAATAGTATTATTAATAACAATGTTATTTTGGACTCAGTTTACAAGGCAAATAAACAATTTCAGAGTAAATATTGATAAATATGCATCAATATGATAAATCTTCAGAGTCAGTTAAACCTACAAAACAATGGAGACTAATTAAATAGAAACAAATGGTGAGAGTCAGGAAGAGATAACATAAAGAAAGGATGTAAAGGAAATATGTAGGCAAAAATAGCTGGGTCTGAGAAAGGAAGAAGAGGCCATAAAATATATAGGAAATGGCTAGCCAGGAAAAGATAGGATGGAGAATAGGAAAATAAGCTGAATAAGATAAGAGAAAAGGCACTCTGAATTGAAAAGCAGGAAAAGAACTTATTGTTTAAAATGGGGACATAAATATCTACTGAGTTTAAAATAACCATTTAAATGTCTAATTTTTCTTATTCTTATTGTATATGTGATAATGATTTAATGTGTTATCAGGAAATGTGTATAGGCGGACGGAAAGAGTGTAACCTCATAGTACCTCAGCCAATGGGGAAAGAGGAGGGATGTAGCGGCCGGGGACAGGACTGCATAAAAGAAGGGAATATTTTGGGTTAAAACTTTGGAGAGAACCAAGCTTTGATAGCTTCTCTCCCCACTTATTGCAATAAACGAAACAAAAGGCCTTCACTGTGTCTTGGCTGTTATTGGTCAGGCGAGCTTGCCTCTGGTCACGAAGGAAAGTAGCCAGGAGCACATAACAATATCCACACATGCATGTCTAAAATGATAAAGTGTGCATGCACGAGTATGTGCACATGTGTGCATGCCTTGAGTCTATTTTAATTTTTGGCAAGTGCTGGACAAGTTCTTGCACTTTTCTTGGCATGGGTTTTTTTTAGAAGTGGTTTGCCATTTCCTGCTATTTAAGGCTGAGAGATAGCTTTGTGCCTACGGTGGGACTAGAATTCACAGTTACCCAGTTTCTAGCCCTGTGCCTTAATCATTCCACCAAACTGGTTCTCAGTGATAGAAGTAACATTAAAAAAAATAATGATGCTTGGGCTTAGCAGTGTGCAGGACTGTGGAGACTGTGGAGCACTGAGCTGAGACCATTAGTTTAGGAAATAGAAATAACATGAGATCATTGCAAGGACCAAGGGCCAATGACACAATCTGTATTAACTGGGTGGTGATATTACAGATATTGATAAAAGTAGCTTTGCTCTGCAAGAGAATGGGGACAAATTATTTGCTTGTCTTAGGATCTGCATCATGCCATTTATATGCCAGGATGAAATCATGGATATCAATTTTGGAATGAGGGTTCTTATGGAGGAGATTGGTCTTCCATTCAATCTGACATGTGTACCATATCTTCATCCTGGTCTGAGCAGAAACTGTAGTGGAAATCCTGATCTGGTGCCTGAAGGTGTGAGAGATTGAATGAGATGGAAGCTGCACTGGATGAATCTTGTCAATAAAGAGTTACTGTTTGTTTAGAAACCTTTTCATTCCAGTTGAAGTCCACAGGTCATAAAGTTGCCATAGTTGCCCTCCCCTGTATCTCCTTGTCTTTGTCCTCCTTCTCCTCCTCTTTTGCAGTTTCAGGTATTGAGGGAGATACAAAATTCTGGTTCTTGCACCTCAACTATTGTTATTTAATGCTGTTGTACTATGTCTTTGGTATTATCTCTCCATCTTCTTCTGGGTCTGCCTTGTGTTCTTTGACCTTCTCCTCTTTTTCTATATGCCTCATATGGTAGTATTTAAATTTAGTTTCCAAATACTGCTCTTTCCTGTGGTTGATTTCTTCTTTCTCTTATCAATTAACAATCATAGCCTGGTAGCTGTTGTGTGTAATAGTGAACTGTAATCCTAACTCTTCTTTCCTGCCACATGTTCCTCTAAATAAGTTTTATTTTTGCTTTCATTTGGGGGTGGGGTGGCGTTCTTTTATATGGCAAAATATTTTAATAAACTAATCAACCAGCCCATAAAGTATAGATTGTAATTGAAATGGATATGGTTAGCCTTGATGCAAATGGTTACTTTTAGTCAATTCTGGGCAAGTAACTCTGATCCACTATGAAACTGGACAGTTGAAACTGCCATTGAACAGGAGCACCATGTTAAGCATGAACATCCATTAGAAACCAGCAGGACATCACTGACATTATGATGTCATTCCTCAAATGATGCCAAATATATAATTTGCTTCATTTGCAGAATGATTTTATGATGTGAGTGACATCATTTACACCATTTGTCTCCTGTTAATGCTCCTGGTCCTAACCCAAATAAAAAGACAAAAATTTGCCATAATGCATGGTTAGGTTTAAATATGCCTGTCTATGGCATAGAGATAGATTCATTGGATCTGACTACAATTTTGTTTTGTAATTGATTTGGTAAAATCAATATAATAGGTGCTTGTCTTCCAGCTGACAAGTTTGAAAAGGTTAAACACCAAGAACACACCACTTAGCATTTGTATATCACATCTAAATTAAAGGTAGAGGTTTCCCCTGTCCAGTCGTGTCTGACTCTAGAGAGCAGTGCTCATCTCCATTTCTTAGTTGAGGGAGCAAGTGTTTTCTGAAGACATTTTCCATGGTCATGTCACCACAGGAATATGCGCCAACAGTGCATGGAACACTGTTACCTCCCTACCAAAATGGTACCTATTTACCTACTCACATTTGCATGCTTTCGAACTGCTGGGGGGGGGCAGGAGCTGAGGCAGGGAATGTGAGCTCACCCCATCATGTGGCGCTTGGGTCTTCAACTTGAGTTGTCATTTTTCCAGCTGACAAACTCAGCGTCTTTAACCACTGAGCCATCACACCCCCTTATATCTAAATTACTTGTATTGGATTGGACTGTACTTAACTTGAGGAGGTGGCTGGATACTTTGCTTCTTTAACTGTTTTTTTTTAAGTTTCTTATTTTAAAAAAGAAGCCTTGTAAGGTCTCATCTCATGGTGAACTGTTGCTTAATTTCTTTCTCCAAAAGGAGGAAGATGCAAAACATAAAATCCATGCTACATCAAGGCATTGTATGATTCCCTGGCAGTGTAGTGGGATTTAATTCTTCCTTGCAATCCTTTCACAGTTAATGCCCCTTGGAATTGAGCGGTTGTTTTTAGCGATGCAGAATAGTTAATGAATCCACTTGGTTTTGATGTATTTTAATCCATTTCAATAAAGTAATAGACCCTGATGTCATGCTGGGTGACAAAGGGAGGAAATCAAAACTAATCCTACCAGTAAGTTGAAGTAGTTGGGTGCCTCGGATGATAGATTTCAGGCGATGGCAACAAAGATGGCGGAGGAAAGAACTAAATATGGTTCAGCATGTCTAGGATCTCTGCACTTACCTGCTGCTTTCAGTGCAATGGATAATTTAATCCCGTCACCCATGTTCGGAAAGGATTCCACTGCCACTTCGGTTCACTCTTAGATGGGAGAGGTGATGGGCAGGATCTTGTTCTTTGCCTCAAAGTGGAAAATGTTGTGGGTGGCCATAGAGTAATTAATTCGAGACACAGTCTCATTTTAGGTATTTGATGACTCCAGCTGGACTGCATGTTGACAGTTGTGCTAGATCTGGGCTGCACGGATTTAGATGACAAGATGGTAACAAAAATATACACAACAATATACCTCTTTGTTGACATCTTGTGCTCATTTAGAGTTTTGCAGCCCAGATCTCATCCCTCTAAACCAAGGGTCCCCAACCTTTGGCCCTGGCCTGCTGGCCACTGGGACAGGTTGGTCAATGTGCATGTGTGTGCATGCACACTCCCTCAGTTGTGCAAGCACCACAGCTGTAGGGTGCAAAAATGGGCTGCCACTGTGCCTTAGGGTGCGAAAATGAGATTCCTACGCATATCTGGGTGCAAAAATGGGATGCCAACACTGTATGGCACAAAAATGGGGTGCCGATGTGCTGCAGGGCACAAAAACAGATCTCCGCCACACTGTGGGCACAAAAACGGGTTGCCGCCATGCTGCAAAACACAAAAATGGCTGCTGCTATGCTGCAGGGTGCGCAAACGAGGTGCTGCACCACGCAAGAATGGGGCAGGACTAGCGAGTATCACGCAAGCACTAGCCCTGCCCCATTTGCGGCATGCACATGCTCATGGCCCTATGCATACACGCGCGTATGCATGCGTGTAAAATGCTTTTCCCTCCCTTTTCCTTCGGTCCGCCAACCGAGAAAGGTCAATGACCTCTGCTCTGAACAGTTACCTTTATTTAAATAGATTATAGATACCATTTTATTGCTAGAATGAAACCCAGTTGACTTGACAAATTTTTTCTACTGATTAAGCTGCTGTTTATTGAAAAAATATAAATAGAGACCAGTCTTTTCTCATTCTAGAAATGGCCACTAAGAATGTAATTTGCAGTTGGTACATGAAGACTGAGGAAGAAAACATGAAAAAAGGGAAACTTTGTGCGTATAGGAAGATATTATACATGCAGAAAATGTTACTGAGTGGAAAGTGGAATTTCCAGAGAAGTAAGCTAAATTCTGTATTTTAATGTGAATGAGTAAACAGTCAATGCTACAATAAATCTCCAAGGTATTTGATCCCTAAAAACTATCTTAATCCCTAGGGCAATTCTGGCAAAGAGAGATAACTGCTCTGAAGCAGAAATGTTCTTAGCATAAAACCCACACTGTATTTACTCTCTGTGTGTCAATTTTTCTCCCTTCTTAAAATATTAATAAATAGAGGGTTTTAAATGCCTACCCTTCCTTAGCCCAGAGGCTGCTCTTGCGAGCTTTGTCTATTATGTCTGTCAGCCCTTTGCTTCACTAATGAGAATGTTTTAATTTATGGCTTATGATTGCCAGTCAAGGTTCAGGCAAAATTGGAGCCACAAAAGAACACTGGGGTGGCAGGAGGTGTTTACTTCTTACAGTAGCTCTGAAATAAGGGGGGAAAAACCTACACGCTGCAACATGATACTTGTATGGCATGGAGAAAATTGGCTGATCCATGTGGTGAATTTGATAGATGCTAAATCGGGCTTGTATCTGAGGATGTAAGCTATTTATAGATGGAGCTCCTTAGAAGGCAATTTATATATTTCTACTATATATCTTAGGAAAAATGATCTTGTGAATTCCAAAAAAAGACCTAATTTGTTTTAATAATTTTTTATTATTATTATTATTATTATTATTATTATTATTATTATTATTGTTGTTGTTGTTGTTGTTGTTGTTGTTGTTGTTGTTGTTGTTGTTGTTTTAATGCTTTCATTTGTAATGCTGGTCTGCGATTGTAATAAAAAATAATTGATTGTCATAATTTGCACTTTTTGGATTTTGAGCATGGAGAACTTTTGAACTTTTTTGTAATTTTGTAATATATTGTGACAGTTTTAAATAGATTGCATAAATGTATGCTTAATTAATATTCCTGTTAAAAGGAATTAAAACATCTTCTCCTCATTTGCTTTTGAGTGTGATAGGTAAATGCATGCTAGAGGATATTGTAGTGCTGTGGATTTACATGTCACTGATATTTATTTTTATTTATT
>NW_015386437.1:474030-488522 GCF_001527695.2 Protobothrops mucrosquamatus
CTTGAGGGCGCGGCGGAAGGAAGGGAGATCAGGGATCACCCTGATCTCTGGGGGCAGTTCGTTCCAGAGGGTGGGAGCTCCCACAGAGAAGGCCCTCCCCCTTGGGGTCGCCAGCCGGCACTGTCTGGCTGACGGCACCCTGAGGAGACCCACTCTGTGAGAGCGTACAGGTCGGTGGGGGGTAGTCTGTGGCAGGACTAAGTGGGGACCTCTATGGTGCTGCTTCAATCCAGTGCTATTCAGCATCTTTATAAAGAACAAATCGACTGGAAATGGTGCTGAGGAAATTTACAGATGATGCCCAGCTGCGCAGACTGCACTTGGAGTATTGTGTTCCTTTCAGGGTACCAAACAAGGAGAAGTTGAGAAGATTCAGGGAGAACTAGCTTGATAGTAAAGGATAAATCAAGCCCTATGAAGAATGGTTAATGAAGCTGGATGGAAATATTATTGTACTTCTATAAATATCTAAGCAGATTTCTATAAATATCTAAAAATATATCATGTGCAAGAAGGGAAGAACTGTTCTTTCTTGAACCAAGGAGAGGACAAAAACAAAAGGGTTTTAAAAAAAGCAGGTCCAGGCTGAATAATAGGACAATTTTCCTGATGGGAAGAGCTGTTAAGAAGTGAAACAGTCTGTCTACAACAGGAGTAGTTTCCTCCTCCACTCAGGTTTCACATAGGAGCTTGGAGCTTCTGCAATGAGAAGGCAGTTGGAATAAATAAATAAGGGCCCTTCCAGCTTTTTCCGGTAGTCCTCAACTTATGACTGGTCACTTAGCAACCATTCAAAATTACAAAAGACCCCCTTAGGGCTACTTATGACCCGTTTCAAAGTTCCAATGGCTGCCCAGTTCCGTCAGGGTTACATGATCATATATGGGACACTTGGCAACCAGCCTGCATTTATAGCTGTTTGCAGCATCCTGTGTTCACATGATTACAATCTATGATGTCTTTTTGCTGCAAATCAGTGTTTACTTTTGATTTAGCCATTTTGGCTAAAATGGTTTCACTTAATGACTGCCATGTTTGCTTAGTGACAGTGACTTTGCTTAAAGACCACTGCAAAAAAGGTTGTAAAATTGGGCTTGGTCAACATGGTGACCACTTAATGACTGGCATGATTTATGATAGTAATTCAATTCCTGTCATAAATCGAGGACTAAGGACAAAGATTTTAAGATTCCACAAATTTTCATCAGTCAGGTGGACACTTATTTAATCTTGCAAAAATGATGACATCTGTAGAAAACTTTTAGTTTGTATGTTACCTGAATCGTCACATAGCTGCTCTTTATTCACTGCAGTATGTATCTTCTTATGCCACTGATTAGGACTTTCAGGCAACAGGAAGCAATGTAGAAGTTTCCCTTTTGACGTGATCTATGACAGACAGTTCATCACTTGATATTGCAGACCACTCTCCCATTCTGGTGACATGCAATTACCAAAATTCCTAGATTTCATGCTTTTGTAGTCCCAACCTGCCTGAAAACCACCATATTGGCAAAAGCAGGCACAGATTCCTGATGTTAACAGTGCTACAGCTGGTAGATATTGGGGTGAGCTTCCAAATCATTGGGGCTCAATGTAGAAAGCTGATGGGATGAAGAAAAGAAGCAAAAGGATCTTGAAAACACGATGAGCTGATTGATTTTTTTTCTTTTACAAAACACAAGCTGTGACTGGAAAGGAAGACAGTCTTAGACATTAATGCTACTTCCCAAATGTATCGGTTTCTTGAACATTTAATTTAATTTATTTGATTTAGGCTGCCATCTGACTCCAAACTACTCTGGTTGGTTCCTATATGCATTCTTAGATTTCTCTCTAGTGCAGTGCCTCATTGTTGCAATCCTTTCTGATTATAGTGTCATGCAGGAAGATGAATTAAGAAAGGTCTAAACAAGAAGCAGTTCACTTGTCTGGAAAACTAAAACATATGGTTTCTAGTAAAGTAAGATTAAGTTATTCTTACCTCATCATGTGACCTATGGTGATGGAAGCTTACACTAAAGCAAAGACAGCCAGCAGCATCTTACGCTTTAAAATGCTTGGCAACTTCAAACTATCTTTCAGAGTGTTGACCTGAATACTAGCATCTCATATGTAGGAAGATTATCTCAACAGTGACTTTTTGCAGTTACTACCATATGGTTCATGCTTTTGTCCTGAGATTAGGTCATAGGAATGTGATGTTAATGGGTGTGTGAGTGTGTGTCTACTGTACAATGAAGCCTTCTCTTATTGCCTCTTCTCTTCTAATTGTGCCTTGTAGAAATACGTTCTATGATTCAGGTAACATACATAAGCTACTGAACAAATGAAATCAGTAAAAGAAGGAAGGCAGAGAGAGTGAAATGACTTTTGAAGAGATATTTAAAACTGAACTCCTTACTAGCACTGATGATATTACCTAGTTTGGCTAATGAAACATCTGCAAGAAAACAAGCAAGCTCAGAGAGTACCAAGAAGAGATATTTGCTTCTTTATTTTAAGCATCACTCTATATAAAATTGCCCTTGATAATACAGAGTACTGTATGGGCATCCTGTTTCTTTTGATACAAATGAATAGACAACGAAGCAGTTATAATTCAAGTAAGACCATCTTTTCCCTATATTGGACTTCCAAGATGTGGGTTCTTTTAATGCATTATTAATAATAACTGTTCCTCACCATACCTCTTGTATCTGCTGAATTATTTACTTTGAGAACTTTTGCACATTTTGTAGACTTCTGTTAGAATATATCCATAGATAAATAAATATGCACATGCACATTTACATGAACTAAGTAACTAAATAAGATTTAATAGCAATCTTATGCAGAAATGGCCTGTACCAATGGCCTATATCATTTATTTATACCATTTATTTCTCATCCTACCTTTATTATTTTTATAAATGACTCAAAATGGTGAACATCCCCAGTACAGCTTCCTCTTCCTATTTTCCCCACAACAACAACCCTATTGAGGGGAGGGGAGAAAGAGTGACTGGCCCAGTCAGCTAGCCGATTTTCATGCCTAAGGAGGAATTAGAACTCAATCTCCTGGTGTCTAGCCTTATGTTTCAATCTCTGTAGGAAGAATATCCCTACTAAGATTATTTCAATTGTACTACACACACACACACACACACAATCCAAAAGCCTAAAACTACATATATTTCATTTAAAATATTTTACTTTTATACTGGTGAATATAAATATAACTAATTCATGATGTAAACTTAAGTTAACTGCTTCAAATAACTTTAGGGATTTTATATACTATAGTAAACTGTTGATGATATATTTCTTGGCATTTGTAGCATCAAATAAATTCATTGCTTGAATTGCCGGAATTAAACCTAACTGATTTGACTTATAGGAGAAATTACATATGGGAGTCTCACTTTGAAAATTTATGGAGACTTGGGCTCCATTTGCATCCAAACAGAATGAGAAAACAAAGATTTGCATCTGGTAAATTCACCTTTTAGAATTAGGGATTTTCTATTGGCAAGACCTGAGACTGAGTCTCTTTGGTAAATGATAACTTGTTGGAGGTAGGTAGGAATAGTTTTATTTGAAAGTGCAAACCTCTTTTATATTAATTGATTCACATTGATGCTGTAATTTGAAGACATGTCTGGCTGGAGTAATATGGAAAGTGAAATCCAACATAACTAGAAAAACTACAGCCTTTCAGATATCTATGGAGATTCTCAGTCATGCAGGTTATGGTTGTGCCAAAGGTGCTTTTTCAAGAGGCAACTGGACTTTCTTGTTTTTCTTTGAAGATGTTTTGCTTCTCATCCAAAGAGCTTCTTCAACTCTGACTGGTTGGTGGGGAATGGAAGGATTTATATTCCTTGTAGACAGCTGGTCATTTGCATTCTTTTAGAGAGTCATTGAGGCCACTTGAGGGTTTTTCTGTGTCCTCAGGGTCACCTGAGTAGTGCAACTGAGGGTGGAACCTTTTTGGAATTGCTGAAAGGACTGTGTTGTGGAGCTGTGCTTTCTGCAGGATATTTTCTGCCCTTCATTGTTGAACATAGGAGCAATTTTTCTTCAAAGAAAAGCAAGAAAGTTCAGTTGCCTCTTCAAAAAGCACTTTTGGGACAACCATGACCTGGATGACTAAGAATCTCCATAGACATTCATCTATGCACTTTGGGATGAACACCCTTTGAATGGTACAGGAGTATGAACAGATTTCCAGAAAAATTACAGACTACAGGAACTATTTGTGCTTCAGTTTGAGATGCAGACAACACAGATTCATCCCCAACAGCCTGTGCCTGTGTTGAACATTGAAGGGACACAGGGCAGAAAATATCCTGCAGAAAGCACAGCTTCACAACACAGTCCTTTCAGCAGTTCCAAGAAGGCACCACACCCATTTGCACTACTCAGGTGGATCGTGAGGACACAAACAAACCCCCAAGTGGTCTCAAAGTCTCTCTAAAAGAATGCAAATGAGTAAGTCTCTGCAAGGAATATAAATCCTTCCATTCCCCACCATCCAGTTAGAGATGAAGAAGCTTCTTGGATGAGAAGTGAAACATCTTCAAAGAAACAAGAAAGTCCAGTTGCCTCTTGAAAAAGCACCTATGGGACAGATTTTCAGATAAATTGCCACTATTGAAATTAATTCTATATACTTTCTCCAATTTTTGCTGGGTTCCAAATGCTTTCACTAGACTACATTAATGGTGAAGGCAAAGTGCTTATGAACTGCAGTGTTTTTCACATCTTGGTGTGTTTTGGGGGGAGGAAGGAAGGAACAAAAAAAAATCAGAATTCCTGTTCTATCTGTGCTAACAGATTTGGACTGCAAAAATCCAGACAGCCACATGGTGGCAGCAAAGAATTACAGTTTTATGATAGTTTTACTGCTATCTAGTGGTGATCCAGCTTTTGCAACTCAGATATGATAGCTCTAAGTTCAGTGATGGCGAACCTTTTAGAGACTGAGTGCCCAAACTGCAACCCAAACCACACTTATGCATTGTCAAGTGTCGGGTGGGCGTGGCCCATTGGGTGGGCATGGCTGCGGTGGTAATGGCAGACTGGGTGGGACTAAAAAGTTCAATCAATCAATTCCAACTTTGCAAGATCTTTTTTTTTCCGCGAGAAGTTGAAATTGACTGATTGAACCTTTTTTTTTTTTTTTTGCAAATGGCGGTGGAGGCCTAAAGCAAAAAGGTTTTATAAAACCCAGCTGAAGGCCTAGGACTGGGGCGACGGCACACGTGCCCACAGAGAGGGCTCTGAGTGCCACCTCTGGCACCCATGCCATAGTTCGCCACCACTGCTCTAGTTCAATTCATGGTCTTTTCAAAATTGTTTGAGACCAATTCAACATACACATTGAGTGTGAAAGGAAGACAGCATATGGTCTTCTTCCAATATTTGTATGTATAACACACTCTGTTTTTCTGTTTGTATCTTCAAGCAGAAATCCTACAGAAATCCATCTCCCACTTTTCTGAAAATGTTCTTCTGCTCAAAACAGCTTTCTATTTTCTATTTTTTTTTCTTCATAGGATTTTGCTTCTTTAGGTTTAAACTTTTTATGGTGGTTTTGACCAGTTCTGCTCCTATGAAATGCAAGAAGGCAGGGTCCTTATTGTTATTCTTGTTCTTGTTGTCATTATTTGCCCTGACAATTATTCCATTACTCAACTGTCTCCCACAGCTGCATGTGCTGTGTGCAAACACAAAGCCAAGTAAATTCAGATAGCTAAGAGGCAATTGAGGAATGAAAGACAAGCAGCCAATTTACATACTACTTGGCCACCTTGTAACTAAGATACACCCAGCACTGTAGTCATGAGAAGTCCAGCAAATTTCTCCAGCACATCACTCAAAAGTAAAAGCTCTTTTCTAAGTGCACAGCAAAATTCATTCCTGTGCTGCTGGGTGGTATTAGATGGGGGGGGGGGAATTCATGCATGAGTCTGACAGCCGTCTCTCTTTTTGCAATGCTCCCTAGAATAAAAACATGATGATTCCAGAAAATGCTATGAAAAGAATAATGATGTATTAATAAGGGCTCTGGTGGGAAAAATCTCAGCCACACCACCTTTTCAAAAGTGAGCTAATTTTTTTTCCCCAGGAAAGAGGAAGGCTATCCAAGCTTTGTTCTGTAGGCATTCATCTTTCTGGAGGGCAGCTGGGAGCAAGAATCTCAAATCCACTCCCAAAAAGATCCATGGGGAAATATATATATATATTTGCACCTTATATGGAAAAGAGCAATTTAACTCATCAGTTAGTGAGGCGTATAAAATGGAACCATGCCAGAGTTCCTCTTGTGCTATTAAAAACAGAGGAAAAATGGGGTGCTAGTGAGCTTCTTGCCCACTCAGTAATTAAAAATCAATCTTTCAAGAAGAACATCAAGATATTAAGAAAAATGTCATAAAATTGCATCTGATTAAATCATACTTTCCTTTTATTTCTAATAGGCCTCCTTAAACCTTATTCATTCATGAGTACCCAAACTAAATCATTTACAATTTGACACTCTCTGATCCTAGATTTGCAGGGAAGAGGAAAGACACAGACTGGAGAGCTTCAGCATGCACATGTGGTGCTGTTTAGAGTAATGGCATTTTCCTTCTATATGGCATCCTCACTTTGTAGTCCTATAGAGTTCTTCCTGTCACCCTCCTTTTCCCATGCCAATTTAGCATCCATATGAAATGGTTAGTTTCATCAGTTAAGACATGCAGCCTACTTGTCTTTGCAAAAAGATGAGGCTATGCCTGGCTCCTAGAATAAATTGGAGGAAGCTCAAAGAGTTGACTTAAACAAGAAAAGACTATTACTATTAAATAGTTATTCAGACCAGATGAGTGACATTCAAACTGTTTCTGAAGCAACTGCACTATACTCCCCATGAAGAATCAACTTCACCACTTTGAAAACAACTTTGAAAACCCTGCCACAATCATTAGCAGCTGAAGAAGAGTGTATGGTGCCATGTGGCTTTTATGAATTTAGGCTGGTAATCCACATTCCTCCTTTCTGGATATTGGCTGCAGCACTTCCTGGTCTTTTGATGGCCATTTGGGTCACTCCTAGAATGGCCCAAAATAGAACTGACAACAACTGGTATAGAATGATGACCGCGGCAATGTTATCAAGACTGCTGGCTTGGGCTTATCTGCATTGATTTGAAGGACTATAAAGCAAGTAACAGATTGGTACCATGGCACCATTCTTCCGTATGCACTGTTTATGTGTCCCAAAATCATTTTGAGAATCTTCACATGTACTGAAAATTTTCTTTAAGTGTATGACTTTTCAATTTGCCTTCAATACTAAGTTGAGACTTCATTGTCAAAGGACAATTGTCAAAGGACTTCATTGTCAAAGGACAATTACAAGAATAGCGGCTTTAAAAACCTTATTTTAAAGCCGCTATTCTTGTAATCCCTTTAAGCAGCTTCTTCTTCTTCTTCTTCTTCTTTTTTGGGGATATATGGATGGATGCATTGCATCAAGTATTACAGTATATCATGTATTCTTATATTTTATCAATCTTTTCTTTAAACTCTGAGAGTGAGATGGGGCGTTACCTAAATTTGATAAATCAGTTTGAAAAAAAAGACTGCTTTTTATTGTGCTTTTTTTCACTCGCTCTTCAGATTTTATACTGAAGTTTAAAATGCTTTTTATTCTGTGGAATTTTTTTTAATGATGCTTAGAAAACTGATTGATAAATTTGCAAATCCAAATAATCACTAAATGACCAAATTCACAAAGCCCTCCTGGTTTTTATTATATAGTAGTAAACTAGTATCTGAGATCCAGATATTGTTCATAAGCCCAAGAATATGAGCAAAAGTGTGATGCATTGGTTTAGAGCAGCGGTCCCCAACGTTTGTAGCTTGGCAGCCCAGTGGGGGGGGGGAGAGGGGAACTGGCTGAGTGCACACAGGTGTGCTCACATAGCTCAACTTGCACAAGCAGCAGGCTGGCAGGCAGGCATGCACTTACATGTGCAGCTTAACTTGCCCATGTGCACATCGGTCCAATGCTCATGGGGCCCGGTAATGGGCCGCGGCTTGGGGGTTAAGGACCCCTGGTTTAGAGCATAGAGTTTAGAAATGGGAATAAAGATTGAAATTCATTAGCCCAGGAAACTCACCGACTATTTTATTCCAAGGTTTGTTGTGAGGTTAAAAATGTGACAATCCTGCATCTTTTTTTCCCCCTAAGCTTTCTTGCAGAACAAACTTGTTAAATTAGCTGAACTGTTCTTATATCCAAATCTCTTAAGAAAAAGGAAAATCCCTTATCTGTTTGGACAGAAAGTCACAGCAACAACAGGGCTTTGGGAAGAACATTTTATTGCTAAGCATATTCTTGAACAAAAAGGCAATTATGAAAAGAAAAGAACTGGGGGAAAAAGGAAAGGATGGAGAGAAGAAAGGAAACAAAAGTGAGAGATAACGGCACAATAACGTTAATTTTTGTTCAGAAAATAATAGTGAAATGGGAGAAGCTTCCAGACAGAAATGCGCATGTTCCCCAAAATCTGTCCCAAACAAACAGATAGAAGAAAAGAAAAGTGGGTTTTCCTAAAGAAAAAGAAAAAAGCAGAAAATCATTTCACAAGACTCCAAGAACAGCAGCAATCTTTTACAGACATCAAGATATAATCAACTCCATATATGTTTGGCCAGTGAGGCTGTTGAAAATCATTCTTTCACATCTTTTAAAAACCAATCTTTCTCTTTCTCTCTTTCTCTCTCTTTCTTTCTCTGTTGTAGTGTTAAAAAATTAAAAAATAAACCAAAGAAAACAAAACAAATCTCACACACACCAAAAAGATTTGTTAGCCAGGTAAGCCTCTTCTCAAAGCATATGAGAAGGCTGCCTTCTTTTTATTGTTCCCATGTGCGCGTGTGCATTAGATAACACGTCTTCAAAGATTCATGCGACTTATAAACACCAGCAAGAGTAGATTTCTAAACCTAAACAGCTGATTAGATTTCATCTGTACACAGGAAAATTGTACATTTTTTTTATTTGCTAGAGTCCTCTAAGTTATGTGTTTTTCCTGTTTCTATCAATCTTGCTGCCTTTCTTGTTTGCTTTTATTTATTATTGTTATTTTTTGCACATGATATTTGTGGCCAGAAAACACCAGTTGATTATTTTTTACTGTACAGTAAGTTGCTCTTTTGAAAAAATGGAAGAAATTAAAAAAAAGAAATAATCCGACAAAATTAAATTACACTGAATATAATCAACAACTCAATGAAATCTCAGAGCATTTTATGTACATTAGGGTACCCATCTAGAAATTACACCAGTCAAAAAAATTGTAGTAAAATATGTAAACAAAAAAATATTCTTGTCTGAAAATTGTTTTTTTTTTTTTTTTGATACAGATAACTGTGACAAGGTTAAAATGCACACTCTGTTCACATTTTTAAAGTTTAGTTTTTTGCTGTTTTGTAAAAACATTTTTGCTTTACAACAGTCTCATTTCATATTAAGATTTTAACAGCATTTCTGTTCCAGTCATCCCATCAAACATACCATGATAAATATATCTGTGTCTGTATATATATATATATATATATTTATATTTATTTATTTATATATATATTATACTATTAATAAGCTCCTTTATTTTTTCAGTGTGTCATAAGGACTTTTTAAATTTATCTTCTTTCATATAAAAATCAAGGGATAGGGAGCATAGGGCAAATGGAAGGACAGCGAATCAGAAATGTCAATCTACAAAATTAAATTGTGACATATGAAACATACCATCATGTTGTTTTTAAAGCACAGTCCCAATTTTGAATTCCTCTGTGACAATTTTATGCTTGTGTGACATGTGGTTTTGTCACAAGACAAACTCCATAATCTTTCTAAAGACTTTATTCACTTGATCACTACTCTTTGCATTCATACAGTGTCCTCAGCCAAGGAACCAGACAATGACTCCCTTATTTTTGCTTGGACTATTCAATTGAGAATAACTACTTTTGGTTTGGTTTTGATTCCCCCCCCTATAGTTGAGCAAATGGTAGTCAGACATAGCTGGGGGCTCCTAGTCAAAGAAGAAACTGTTATCCTCTTGTGACTTTGCTTACATATAACCAGAGCCAGTATCTGGGGTTGTCCAATTTTCCATGACCATAATTTTCAGCATGATCACCATCACTGCCTCTTCCTCATCTTTCTTTTTTATGTTAACAACTTACTGCAGACAACAGATTCAAGAGACAACACAACCTGATATGTAGAGCAAACACTGTGGATAGAACTTGAGTTCATATATGGCAACAGTCTTTATTTATTGTATTTTTCCCCAAGATTTCTTCTTGACTTATGTCCTGGCTCATTCTCTCAAAAACCTCTCACAGAAAATGAAAAAAACTCAGACAAAAAATACAATGAAAACCCCAAACCATTTTTTATTATTAATATTACTATTTCTTTCCCCCCTCACATCTTGAAAAATGATACTCAGGCTGGACATGGCCAGATCAGTTGTTCTGTTTTGTTTCTAACATTTCCACTTTTTTTCTTTTTCTGTTTTTGTTATTTTTTAAAATAATAAACTGAAAAAAAAATAGCGTACAGTCAAAGATTGTGAACATCATTAAAGACTCACTTGGAGATACGAAACAAGTAAGCCGTGAAGTCTTCTGCCCTTGCAGAACAGTTCAGCTGAGGAGGAACTCGGAAGGCTTTTAAGTCTGCCAACATGGATATGCTGGGGAGGCCTTCTTCTGAACACTATATGTGCTTTATAATACAGGAGGGCAGAGTTTGGGGACTCCAAGCAGTGATTTGAAAACTTAGCAGTCAACGACTGAAATGTTTATGCTCAACATTGGTCTCAAACCGCAGATGGTTTCTCCCAATCTCGTTGGCTGCAACAGTTTTGGTTCAGTTATAGCTCATTCAATATTTATATATTTATATATAAATATTTTTTTGTTTTGTTTTTTTACACATAATATTCTTTGTCCTTGTTTTTCTGTTTCTTGTGGCCGCTCTTTGAACTCTGCTGCTTCTCCTTCATGAGCGTGCCATTGCTCTGGGCTGAGTTGCTGATGTAGTTACGCGTCTCATCCACCTGATAGGACCCTTCGTCCCTGTTCCTGTACTTGTACATGGCATACAGGAGGATCAGGATGCAGAGGGCGGCAGCAGCTACAATGCCGACGACCATTCCCGTTGTGCTGCTCGACTCACGGACCACCTCTGAGGCCCCCGGAACCCGTCTGATTCCTGGCTCCGTGGGGTTTGCTGTGGGCACATTACGGAACATGGGGGAAGTTATTAGCGGGCTCTTCAGTTTTGTGCTGTCTAGCTCATAGGCAGTGGGCAACGGAAGCAAGACTATATCAGGCTGGGGTTTGAGGTCACGGTTATTCATGTTGCCAGCTGGCAATTTGGGCACCATCCCAGTCGAGGACGAAGCTGTGGAGCGGATCAGCTCAGGGGACAAAGCTGTAATAGTAGTCCTACCAGTTTCGGAGACTTTGTTAGGTCTAAAGTCCTTGGCTTCCCACTTGGGTGCGTGTGCTTTGTAGCCACCTTCGAAGATTGAAGTGGAAAGACTTTTATCTGTTACCAAGGAGAAGGTGGTGTAAAAATCTTCATCATCAGTAGGGGGTAGGTTAGAGTCAAAAGTTTCCCCTGAGCCATACCCAGATATCACCAAGCCATCATCATCACAACCATCGCTGCCTTGGTCCGACAAGCAAGGTAACCCCGCCTCAGAGGTCATGGACAGGGAATCTTTGGTGGTCTCAATAATGGTGAGGAGGGGACGGAAGGTAGTGGGGAGTGTAATGAAAGGTGCACGAGTAGTAATAGGAGGGATATCTAAAGGGTCTTCTACAAGAAGAGGGATAACTAATTCACCTCCTGGACAGAAGAAAAGAAAAAAGAAAAAGGTTAGTTCATCTTGAATGCAATGCGAGATGTGCTATTCAGCTCATCTGTCTCAAAGGCTGAGTATATAAACCTGCACATGTATGTGGGCAGCTGCATGAAACCAACAGTTTTTAAGCTGTTAACTCTATCAACAGGGCTCTAAATCAGTGATCCCCAAACTTACTGGCACCAGGGACCAGTTTCATGGCAGACAATTTTTCCATGGGCTGGAGGGGGAATGCTTTTGCACGCAACCTACATCCTGTGCATGTGCACATAAAACTTTGCTCACTCACCTGTCACTTGCACAACCCGATTCCTATCAGGCCACGGACCAGTACCGGTCCACGGACTGGAGGCTGGGGACCCCTGCTCTACATGTTTGTAAACCTACACCTCCCCACACACATATTTGTATGCCGAATCCCTCCTCTTTGAACTTTTCAAATACAGGATATATATAATTTGGTTGTTGAAGATACTCTCAGAGTGACTTGCCAAATTCTAACATCATACATTTCTTCTGTTCACTGTAATATTTGAAGACTTTTCAGTAACTGCATGTTTCATTATAATAGCTACCTTTTAGAATTATGTTCACTCTTTTGTTTTAATTCATAACATATGAAATATTTTAAAAGTAAAATCTCCCTCCACTCATGCTAACTTCTTGGAGACTTTATGAACATATCTATGCAATTTATTAGCAGCATTACAGAAGAAGCTTGTCATTGGCCTATTTGGGATATCTGTTGATTTTTTTTGTCTAGCCAACAGCCTTAGGAGTCCCAAAAGATCCCAGTCCAAATATTAACTGAGCCTTGTTAACTTCCAAGTTAATTTAAGGTTAACTATATTAGCAACTCGGGCCATTAAAAGGCTATCTCACTTTTAAAAATTTAGAATCAATCAAGTGAAGGAAGCAAACAAAAATATATAAATCAGATGCATTTTAAGATGAGTGTTTAATTCAAA
Source organism: Protobothrops mucrosquamatus (assembly GCF_001527695.2). NCBI lineage: Eukaryota > Metazoa > Chordata > Lepidosauria > Squamata > Viperidae > Protobothrops > Protobothrops mucrosquamatus. The sequence goes on from NW_015386437.1 coordinate 486,919, forward strand.
TAGGATCCAAAAAGATCTTGACAAACTTGAACAATGGGTCCTATCTAACAAAATGAATTTTAATGTGGAGAAAAGCAAAGTTTTACATTTAGGCAGGAAAAATCAAAGGTATAAATACAGATTAGGCGAGACCTGGCTCAAAAACAGTAACTGTGAGAGGGACCTTGGAGTCCTAATGGACGATCACTTGACTATGAGGCAGCAGTGTGCAGCAGCCACCGCCAAAAAAGCTAATACAATCCTAGGTTATATAAACAGAGGCATAGAATCAAGATCACATGAAGTATTAGTATCGCTTTATAAAACCCTAGTAAGACCACACCTGAAATACCGCAACCAATTTTGGTCACCACACTACAAAAAGGATGTTGAGACTTTGGAAAAAGTTCAGAGAAGAGCAACTAAAATGATCCAAGACCTGGAGACTAAAACATATGAAGAATGGCTGCATGACTTGGGTTTGGCTACTCTAAAGAAAAAAAGAAACAGGGTGACATGATAGCACTATTCCAGTATTTGAGGGGATGCCACAAAGAAGAGGGCATCAAACTATTCTCCAAAGCACCAGCGGGCAGGACAAGAAACAATGGTTTGAAACTGACCAAAGAGAGAAGCAACCTGGAATTAAGGAGAAACTTCCTGATAGTGAGGACAATTAACCAGTGGAATAGCTTGCCTTCAGAAATTGTGGGCGCTCCATCACTGGAGGTTTTTAAGAAGAGACTAGACAGTCACTTGTCTGAAATGGTATAGGTTCTCCTGCTTGAGCAAGGGGCTGGACTAGAAGATCTCCAAGGTCCCTTCCCGCTCTATTCTATTCTTTATTCTCTATTCTCAAATAACTGCAATGAGCCAAATAAAATGTCCATTCAGATCTCACAAGACCCTGGAAGGCTGCATCCATTTAAAAATGCTCTATTTAGCCAAATGGAAATTCTTCTACCATCACTGCTACTGCTTTCACAGTCAGGGCTGCCTAGAATTTATTGGATATGTTGTATATTTGTTGGATATTCTTGTTGAAGAAGAGAATATGTGTACTACCAGGAAATTGTAAGAAGAAGAGTAAAGGGGTAGTACTGATACTTAAGAGTGACAGAAAAATAATCAGCAATACCTATATACTTCAAACTAATTTAAATCTCCAGGATGAACTGCAACCTAAGAAATTAAAGGAATTCAATTGTCTGACCACATTTTTATGAAACAGCCTGAGAAATCCTGGAAAATGGATTTAAGTCAGATGGGCCAAAAAAACAAGGAAAAAAGAGCTTCCAGGGAATGATAAAAAGGGATTGATCTGAAAGAACCTTATATTGTGATTACCAGATGCATTATGTCTTGATTTCTGCAAAACCTTTGACCATGACGGCCTTGGACTTGACCCAATTAGTTTATGCCCCCACTTCCATGACGGCCTTGGACTTGACCCAATTAGTTTATGCCCCCACTCACACGGGAGGACACACACTGGATCTAATTTTTGTCTCTGGCCAGTGGCAGAACGATCTGGAAACGGGGGAGGTAGTTATAGAGCCCCTGTCATGGTCAGATCATTCACTCCTTAAGATGGACTTCCGGACCGCTCCCCCCCGCCGCAGGGA
>NW_015386437.1:490113-505877 GCF_001527695.2 Protobothrops mucrosquamatus
GTCAGTCAGACAGTGCCGGCTGGTGACCCCCAGGGGGAGGGCCTTCTCGGTTGGAGCCCCCTCCCTATGGAACGAATTACCCCCAGAGATCCGGGTCATTCCGGATCTCCCCTCCTTCCGCCGAGCCCTCAAGACATGGCTATTCCAGCTAGCGGGACTGGCCTAAGGGATATTTTAATTTGATTTTAATTTGGTTTTTAACATAATTTTAAAAAGAAACGGCAAAAAAAATCAATATTTCATTTTAATTGTATTTTAAACTTAGTATTTTTTATGGTTTGTCTGTTTTTTAACTTGCTGTAAGCCGCCCTGAGTCCGCTAGGAGAAGGGCGGGGTATAAATTGAATAAAACTAAAAAAACTAAAAAACTAAAACAAGCAAGGGGATCTTAATTTGAAATACTTGTAACCAATACAAATTGGAACCCCAACCTAGTATCATCAGTAAAATTCAACTGAAACAAATGTATGTTAAGCTATTCTCAATTAACTTGCTCCACTGATTCAAAGCCACTAAGTTCTTAGTAACCTTAATTGGTTGGGTGTACAGTAATGACATGATTTACATAACATTGTTCTTTGGGAGGGAAGGAGATATACCTAGTATGTCACTCAGTACATAACTGAGCCCTCCTAGTTGAAAATATTTAAGTCCAACTAGAAATAATCTCTAAAGCAAATGCTACTGTTTCCAGAAGAGAAAGCATATTTTCTTGCTGAAAATGCAGTAATCATATGCAAAGAAGCTATTTTGGAACTATTGGAAAAGCTTAGTTCTTAGCAGTGGAGGTCCTTGTTTAAATCTTCCTGTACTAAGCAATTATTTTATTTAATCGCTGCTATTGTTTCAACATATTATTATCTCTTTTTGATTTTTATTGCTGCACAGATATTTAGCCTATTGTTAAGAACTGACAAACTTTCTCAGTTTGCCAAAAAGTAGTTTTCTTTAATTTGAAATTCACTGCTGATGAATTCATAAATCTGTCCATGTAGTTTTCTCATATTCTATAGCACTTCAAGGAGGCTTGCTATTGTTTTCTGAAATGTTTTTCATTTTTTCAGTCTAGTCTACAGCCCTGGGAGTTTCCCACCCTATGCACTAATCTGTGTCTGCTTAGCTTTCAGACCTAGAAAAAGTCAACTTGGTATCCTCACTTGTTAAGATCCTTAGATATATATATACAGCCTTTTTTTTTGGAAGGTTAACATGGAATCAAGCAATATTTTGACTCCTGAAAGTTTCCAAGCATTATTCAAGGTCTGTTGAGAATGCAATTTAGCTAGCATTATATAATGGCATTTATCTCTCCATAATTATACCATCTGTGACTTAGATTGAAGTTTTAAGATTGTGAGTTCTTAATTGCCTGTCTAAGGCATCTGAAGTGCCTTTGTTAAGAAACTTTCTGATTTTTATAAAGGATTTAGTGCACAGCTGAAATGTCACCTACCCAAGGCTGTTGGGAAAGACAACTCTTCTTTTTCAGACTGAGTAGAGTCTGGAAATCTTGGCTATTTTGCATTAAAATGCATGGATATTTCTGTTCCTAATCACAGGGTTACTCAAGATTTTGATCTAAAAATCAGAATTTCCATTTTAACAGTTACTTTCATTTCAGTTTACTATATTATTAATAACTTATTTTTCTTTTATCTTGACATTAATGCTTATAGTCAGAGAACTAGCTTGATAGGCTAAAGAGAGGTCAGTTTCATAATAATTCAATTTGGAGGAGTGGGGGGGAGTGTTGGAGTTGCACTAATCTATAGAAATAATTTCTAAAGTAATTTTACAAAGTTTTTGGTAACCTCATAGCAGCAAAGGCAGGGGCCATAAAAGAGATTTTCATGATGGGTGGGAAACTCTAATGGGCTACAATAACTTTGGGAGACAGGAAGAACAGTTACAGCCCATAAAACGGTCTGAAATATGAAATCTGACTCCAAGGAGGGATGGGAGTAAAGAAAGAATCTCAAAAGGGACACTCCCTAGTTTCTAGAAGTAACAGAAGGGAGGGGGAAAATGCTTTCAGACTTGCATAAACTGTACTCATGATTTTGGCTTCCTGCCTGGACTACCTCGAAGGACTGAGAGGAACTCAGGACAACTGCCGGGGCATGTTGGCGCTGTGATATAAGTGGCAACAAGCCGTCTATCTGCATCAGTCCTAAAATTAGTTTGTTTAAACTTCTAGGCATTGCTCTACCTAGACACAGCTCAACCTAATAAATTGGCCTCCTCCTTTTCTCTAGATAGTTTTTGCTTCCAGCAGAAGGCCACACACATTTATTGAAGTAGTTTGTGCTGACAATAAAGTGTGGTGGGATGAAAGAGAATGCAGCGCTTATAATGGCTTCCGTTGCATTCATGATGCCAAATCACCTTCTGTTTGTCCAGATAAAAATAAAACAGATGCAATGAAGAAGCCATTCTGAGAGGATTGAGGTGTGTCTGGTGACAAATGGTATCTTTAGAAACACAAACATCCAAGCGCTCCTGTGAAAATTGCTTCCCTTTTTCTTCTTGAAATCAACACTCCATATTTCTTAAAGTTAGTATTTTAAAATCTGGGGCATTTGCTTGATAGAGTTGGGCTTTCCTTTAAATTAGCAATATCGCTGGGGAAATAAAAACTCTATTTTTGCTTTGAAGGCTACCCTCTATTTTGTTTTATGGGTATATTTATAGATATATAATTCATGCCTCTTGAGCTGATCTCCAGTAAGGGCCTTTTTGACACTGGAAAAGATGGAGTGTTGAAAATTTAATGAGAGCCTTTCTGAACTGAATAGAGTTTGTGGGCAGATCAGGAATGCATAGAGCACCAAATGACGGGCAATAGATTGAGAGGAGAAAACAATGGAGGGATAATTAGAGAATCCTCTTATTTTTCACTTTCCTGAGAAAGACAGTCTTATGACTCCTCAGGAGGAAGAGACAGTGACAACTGTAAGAATAAGGTCTCCTATAAAGCATGATGATAAATATACACAGGGACACATAACATTTCTTCTGTTTTTCCAGATGAGGTAGAAAAACTTTAAATGTTAGCTGAAGTGAATTGCACAAATTTACTTCTTTTCACTACAATTCAAATAAACTTTTAGGAGAAAAAGATTCTGCTTTGGAAAAAAAATGCTAGAAACATTATTTTCCCTTTTAAAAGAGAAAAACATGAAAGTTTATACTTGCATTCGTTTCTTTCAACCTCCTTTCAGGGGAAAAAAAAAGAAAATGTATAGGGCATTTTTAAAGTCCTCCAAGATTTTTTTTTTCTTGTCAGCTCTTTATGTGCTAAGAGGATAAAATATTCAAAGCCACAATGCCACCTTTTGCTTCTGGAAACCTGATGCTGATAAGAACCTGCATTAGCAGTTAAGTATTTTTAATATTCCCTTATCTCTTTCCAAGATTAATTAATTAAAGCTGACAACTTATCCCACAAGGAATGGGCTTTTCTCTTCCGTTGTGGAAAGCCTCACCTGACAGCCTGACAGTGAAAAAAATGCACTGATGATCTCTCATGAAGAAAGCTGCCACCATTGCAAAAGTGTTGAATCTCGTTTAGAAAGGGGCCACTCTAAATAGCAGCAAAAAGAATGAAACTGGAAGGAAAAGAAGTTTGTAGTTCAGTTGACTTTATATACCCTTGTCTGGACTTTTAAACAAAAATATATATTTCTGGACCATTACTAAGGGATTTTGTTTAGGATATGCCAATCTGTTCTATTTCCACGGAGGTTTCAATTTTCCTGCTATATGGTCTCATATGCCCTTCCTTTCAAGAACTCTAATATAAAGTAGATGTGCATCTAAATGGAGAATGAAACTGTAAATGTCCTTTTGTTCTTCATGTAAATACATTAAAATATGCAACTCTGAGAGAAGGTAACTCAGATCTAATCAGATAATGTTTGATTTGTCAGAACAACAAAACTGGATCTCGACTGGAACAATAATTTAGCATGAACAACTGAGATTGTTCAACTCTTTACATTTCTTTACTCAAAAAGGCATTTTTTTTTAATTTATTTATTACAAAATCTATTGGCTGCCCATCTTACCATGGGGTAACGCTGGGAGGCTTACAATTATAAAAGATAAAAATTATATACACTAAAACATCAATGTTAACATAAGGCCAAATGCTACAGTTCGATTAAAAATGGGGTGAGTGGGAGCATCAGATTCAAGATAGTTTGGGTTCTTTAACAGCAAGAGCTACCTTTATGGACCCTAATACAGCCCAAGAAATAGAATATGAGGTGAAGGATGATGAGAAAGACATTGCAATGGATGCGGCCCTACTGATAGTCACCTGTTGCTAGTTCTTAGATGCTTTCCCATGGCTACTATTACTGGAGTATTGTCCACAGAGCATTCAAGACAGCAAATTTTAAATGCCACTTAGTTGATTCTGCCTGCTTTTTGGTGGTCAGTTTGGAAAAGAAGGATCTTCCTTAGTATCCTACCAACACAACTTGCAGACTTCTGTAATAGAGAGATTATACTGTACAAGCCTAGAGGCTAAACTGAAAAGGTAGCCTTTGATCTGTTCCTTTTTCTTAGATGTCATCATTTTGTTTCTTTCTTCTTTCCTTTCTTTCTTTTTTAAAGGGCTTTCTGTACAGTAGTTGCAGTTTAGCGAGCCAGGTGAATTCCATTTTCCAAGTAATTATCATTTATTCTTGAGCTAGAGTTCCTTATTGTATTTGTCTGCATGCTATTCTTCAGATCATTTAAAAATCTCTTTCATTTTCACAAAAGTAACTTATACTTTTTTTTCCCTTTTCAGAATCTAAGCAGAAAAGTAGAATGTTTATAGCACAGGAAACTGGACCAAAAGTGCATCTGAGAGTATCTTCTTGACCAAAAAAAAAAAAGAAAAAGAAAAAGAAATGTGATAGCTATACTTTTCAGAGAAGCACATATTTTTGGGAGCCAATGTAAGTAATTTCCTTTCTTCTTTTTTGAATATCTATCCCAACATATAAAAGAAATAAGAGATAATAGAAAAGAAGAATAATACTAGGGTAGGAAAATATAACTGATTGTGTTACCATCCTACAAAAACATAAGCATATAATTATCAACAGTACACATTGAATGCAGATCATAAAAGCCAATGTTAAAACAAACATTTTGCAACAATTAAGTATAACTATGGAACCGGAACCAATTATATACTGAAAAATAATGGAAAAATAAAATACACACAAAAGTGAAAAAAATCTGAATGAAAAGTGACAAGAACAAGTAAGTCACTGTATTTAAAAAAGGGGAGGGGGAAACCAAGAAAATTGAAAATGAAAATTATTGAAGAAAAAGTAAAAAAATGTGATTGGTAAAAAACAAAACTGAAAATACACATGAAATAGTAAAAAAAAAGCATCATACCACATTGATTTCATATTGTCAACTTACATCAACAAATTGCCCGCATGTTTTTTGGCATGAAAGAAAAATTTATAAAAGAAAGTTGTGTAAGAATGTTCTTGGATAAGCAGAATTGCCACATTCGAGAAACTTTTTTTATTTTGCTATTGTTTTTTTATTTTTTTTAAAAAACGTTTTTGTTCAAAATTATTATTTTCATTATTTTAAAGTATAATAATTATATACAACAAAGGATGATAAGGGAAGCAACAACACATACATCCACACCACGTAACATGAAAAGAAAAAAAATCCTGAACTATAAGAAATTGGAACATTTTTTTCCTATTGTTTTTCTTATTTATTTGGTTTTTTTCTGTATTCTTGAAAATTGTCAGCATTTTCCCTTTTTAAAAAAAAATAGTTCCATTATGATTGAGTTTTAAAAAACTATATTATGTTTTGTTACCAAATTAGTGTTTACTGTTACCTCAGTAGATTGAGGCATATTTTCCCAATTACTGCTCCCATGCATCCAACATCAATAGAACTTACTTAAAAGCAGTGCTCAGTGGATCACATCCTCAGTGGGAATTGAGATTGACTCATTTACCCTTTCTCTTTCTTTCTTTCTTTCTTTCTTTCTTTCTTTCTTTCTTTCTTTCTTTCTTTCTTTCTTTCTTTCTTTCTTTCTTTCTTTCTATATATTCATTTTTTTCAAAAGAAAAATCTTTTATTTTTCCCTAAAATTTGGAGTGTGAGTGTTTTAAGGAATGGATGACTGCACATAAAATTTGAAACAATGCTAAAGAGAGGGAGGTGGGGAAGTGAGGGGGGATCGTGGGAAGAAAAGATGCCTCAGGAGAATGAAGTAGGGGTATACAATCTATGAGTGTACTACACAGATGAAGATGATGGGGGTGAATGTGTAAGTCAGTTGCCATGTCCATGTAAGTGCGGAACGAAGTGATCTAGCAGCATTAGAGCTTCTGGCTGTAAGGAAGGGATGGGCAATATACAAAAACAAATGAGCATATTCATGCCCATCAACAAAAAGAAAGAACAGAACTCTAACATTGACAATTTCACAAACCCTAAGCTGCAACTTCTTCAACATGCAGAATTTACTAAGAAATATAATTATAATTAATAACTATAACAGTTTCATTAAGGTTCTCAAATTATAAGAACAATTCAAACAGTTCCCTATTTAAAAAGCAGTAAAATATACAAATTAAATCTAATCATCAGATTGAAAAAGAAAATATAATTTATGCATAGGAAGGAGAGCCACTTCAACTGCAGCTCTGCTCACTTTCTTTGTCTCAAGAATGTTTTCTCCAATCGTTAATATCAACGTTTTCATTCAGTTTGAGGGATTGGAGTTCCCAGTATATTCAGACAAGCTAATTCAATATTATAGGGATTTTTGTCATTTTTATTTCTAATCTTATCCCAATCTCATATCTAATTGAAGCTAAAATTATACTTTAAAAAATATTATTTTTTCTTCCTTTAAAGAGTTCTGCAGTTGAGGTAGTCCCTTATTTAAAGAGAAAGGCAGAAGAAAAAAAAATAGAAATCAATTCAATAATGTTTATGTTGTCAGATTGGAACAAACCAAATCTAAGATAGAAATCCAACATTTGAAAAGAAAAGACATCAAAATAGGTATACTTAAAAAAAGAGCAATTTATTCCCAGCAAGAAGAAAGACGAGAACAACTGCTTGGGTTTTAATATTTTCATTTGATTACTGGTTTAAAAAAAAAATCCACACACTTTCAGAGATGAATATACCAGATGCACACACCAAAAAGGAACAGACAAGGCAGTCTAGGGACACTTTTATCATCTCAAATTCTTTCTCATTTTTTAAAATGTTTTTAAGTCCCTTTTTTCCATTAAAACATTTGGCAGGAAAGAGCCACTAAAAACCATCCCTTTGTTTTACATTTGCTTTTTTTTTTTAGTTTTATTTTGAAAAAAAAAACTTTTCTCATTATTTTCAAAAAGCAAAATAAATTATTATTGGGGAGAACGTGCAGTCTGGATGTACGCCATAAACAGACATAGGAAAATATGTAAGAAACTAGCTAAAATTGACACATGGATTATTAAATAGCTTAATTTTATCGTAGGATGTTAATAATAATGCATGCTTAAAGTAAGTTGCATTTAGGGAAAGTAGAAGAAACAACAGCAAGCTAGGAGTAGATGAGGAGGAAAGGAAAAGAAAGGTTAGCAAATGAGGCGAATTCAAGAGAGCATTTGCTTGCATGTCATTCCACAACTGTCCAATAGGGGCAAAGCACATTCCAGAGGGCATTGCACAAGCTATAGGAAAGACAGTAAGGGCAAAAAGGTAAGATGGACATTGGAGACAGCAGTCGAAAATCGGTTTGCAACTCTTTATAACACAACTCTTGGGCATCAGAGCCGTATGACCCAAACTTACAGTCCTCATTGATTGATTGGTTGAATTTTGTCAAAAAACAAAATTCAATAAAAAGAACACTTTACTAGAAGGATAGTCTTTTGGAAGCCTTTCTCAAGATATCCAGAAGACATCTGACTAAGGAAGATTATTCTATAGGAATTATTATTACTACTAGTAATAATTATTATTCTTTTTTTTTCATGGCAAGACACATACAGTTTAATACTTTGTAAATTTCCTGAGAAATTTCATAAGAGACAATTGTGATTGCTTTCATATGAGCACGCATAGACTCTTAGTTATGTAAGAAATCTCAAATACAGCTGCAGCTTGTTAATCTATGTATGGTGGAGTATAAAGTATTATCCACTGGGGCAGCTCAAAGTATTAAATCTCCCCAGAGTATAGGAAGTTTGCAAATTAGTCCCAATCAACAAATGCATAATTTGCCAGACAATAAAGAAATACAATTGTCAGTACGTGCAGATTCTGGTCACAAATTCAGGCAGTACAACAGGAGGACTGCAGGGTCGAGTCTGTTCAATATTATAAAGAGGTGCTGTTAATTAGCAACATCTTAATAAGCCCTTAATTTTTGTAAATTTTAAAAGCCAATGGAGGACGGTAGCCTTATGCATAGGAATATGCAACAAAGAATTTAAAAAGCTCAGTTTATTGGCCAGCTTTCAAAGCAAGGCCCACTGTATTTTCATACCCCACTGAAAAAAGCAAAGGCAATTGCCAAGGGGATAGACTTAAAATTCCAGGTACAGTAATACCATGTAAGAAGAGGATGTCCCCTAATGTATTCTTGGATATTTTACTGAAAAAAGTGTCCCAGTCTGGTTGAGAATGGGAAGGGTGGAATTGGATAGAAAATAGCACATCTCCAAGGAAGGCTATTTTGGCCATCAAGATGGCCATGCATGGTAGATTGACCTCTGCATCTACTGGAGGTGTGTTTTAGATCTTTATTTTCATACAGGGATTAAATTACAATCTGTAACAGTTCAACCAAGACAAGAAAACCTGGCTGGGTTAGCTTCATGGACTGTAGAGTCTATATTCAGTTAATGGGACTGAAGCAAGTTGAGTTGTGAGATGTAATTTGGCAAATACTTGTAGAATACAGGAAACTGGAGACTATTATTATTTTACACAATATAACATGACTCTTTGTCATCACACTGAAGATGAAGTCCTTAGATGCTATTCCCTGCTAGGATTCTTAGTCTCTGGCCTAATTTGGTTTAAAGACATTTCACAAATGGGCAGTTGTGCTTTAATCTGATTTCTAATAGATTTCTGTTCACAGCTTCTGCAATGCAGTCAGTTACTATGGATTTAGCTCAAGAATTCATGTTAAAGCATAGAATACTATTGCATTCACTCCAACACTGATCATCCTGCAAAATCAATCCCAAACAAATCTTTAACCTTCCCCTTGCTTTAAATATTTTGGCTTTCAAACTTAAGACAATGCACCATAGTTTTAACATATCTGGCTCAAGTCCTTGCTCTACTACCTCCAGTGAATGGCACAAATTAACAGACCGTTGCTGGGTGAACAAAGTGTATTTTTTTAAAAAAACTCATTAGGATTTTCTAAAACAAAGGTACATTTGATATTAGCTTTCCATAAATTCATTTATTTAGAAAAGTATTTCTTTGAACATATGTTGAGAATGTATTTAAAAGTTTTTAAAAATCTGAAAAAAGCACAAAGGTTTGGCGTAATGATTATCTCATATCCTCTTTAGGCATTTCACTTTTGCATTTTTGCACCTAAATTCTATTACTAGAATACTTTTTGTCCATCCCTCTAATTATATATCTGAAAGTGATGTCTGTAATAGAATTTTCTGAGCCTGGGTGTAAAAATGGGCATTTCCAAACTATTGGAGATCAAAATAAATATTTTTGCAGTATCAAATAATTGATTACCAACTTTCCCATTGTAAGGAAAAAAATAAATAAAAATACACTACAGAGGCCCGGTCTTAACATATTCCCTGGGAAATGAGGGCCAAAATACACATAGCTATTTTCCAAGATTATGTAACCCAACCCATTTCTCACTGCAAAAAGTTTTCCAACTCTGAATCTGTGAGAACTGGCTTTCTAAATTATAAGGTTTTGAGACTTGCACACTATGTCTATCCTGCCACCAACCTTATAATTCTTAAGTGTGCTATAAGAATACAGCTTGTGTATATAACTTTGTGAAAGTGTCTATATGTATGTGTCTATAATAGAAACAGAGAGAATCTGTGTGGTCTGATCTGACTTTCGGTCTTTTTATCACCTGGCTAGCTTCCTAACCGGTTTGTCCTCAAAAGATTATCTGAGGGTAAGTGCGAGCTCCCCTTGACAAATCAATCAATCAATTTTAGAAGTATGTTCTGTCAAAAGTTAAATGTTTCTTTTCTCATTTTCCTGTAACCTTTAATCTTTATTATTGGGTGTAAATAATCTATACAATGAGTTTTGTGTCACTAATAACCATTACATTTTGAACTTCCTGGTTATTAACACACAAGTGTATGATAACTACCAAAAAGTAAAACTTCATAGTGAAGCATTTCTAATCAGATAGAATTTTAATTACCAGAAACATCACTTCAATCTATTATAGTGTAGGATGTTATATGACCAGATTTTAATAGAAAAGAATATTAGATTCTCATAGACACTATTTTTCTTTATCTCTATTTTTTTAAGAATTTCAACTTTATTTCATAGTTTAATTTGTTATCCCTGTATCCTAATTCATTAATTTTATAATGAAATTGAAATAAATGTTGTTAAAAGAAACAATGCATAATACATTATAATATAGTCATGATTTTTTTAGATACTGTATGTTGGATTACTAACTTCTGTGAACTGTAGTCTGAAATCTTTGGAGAATATCAGTTTTGGATTTAGAACTCTTTGACATATTAAAAAGGCAATTGAGGAGGGAAGCTTGAATTGTGTAAAATCATCCATGACATGGAGAAAGCATGCAGAATATAAAGAAAGCAGACACTAGGATCAGGAATCATCTAGTGAAACTGACTGGAAGATTTAGATCACCTTAAAAAATTACTTCTTCACATAATGCATAATTAACATATGGCAATAGCTATTAATGTATATGCTTTTAATAGAATTTCACAGATATATTCATAGAAGACAGCTCTATCAATGGCTATTTAGACTTAATGAGTGTGGAAGGCATTCTCCAAATATCAGTTTTAAGGGAGCAATGCTAAGATGGAGTGCCACTTAGATGGACTTTGGCTTGATCTAGTAGGACTATTATTGTGTTCTTAATAAAGGATTTATAGTACAGGATGTAACAAAAGCATTCCAGACTGGTGGTTATCAACTCTAATTGTAAAATCTGATTTGAACCAGTCAGAATCTTTGGAAAACTCTTTGGATGATGGAGCTTACATCTGAGACTGCCTGATTTTTGACTTGAACCTAGAAGCAAGATTTGTGCCTCTTGTTAATGAGCATGGGGAACCTATAAATTTTAGGTTTTAGTTTACTTTGAAGAGGATATAATGAATGTTTCAGATGTGGAAGATTGTTTTGTAGGATAAATCCTGCCCAGTCTCAGAGAAATAGCTGAAGAATCGTTGGAATTAGGCTCCTCTAAATTATTTTCTTTTTTTCCCTTTCTTAAACAAAAATGTTATCTATCTATAGATTGTTGGGTTGTTTTGGGGTTTTTTTTTTGGAATTTCAGGTGACATTTGGAGGCATAAATACTCCACATGAGGAAATCAAGATAGTCCAGTTCTAGATTATAAAGTGTGTAGAGTCAGTTAAATGGTAGAAAATATGTTAACTCTTGTCTGATATCTAGTGATGCTCCTGAAATTTGTAATCCAAAACTGATAGCCCTAAACTGAGGAAGATTCCTCTTCAAAAATCACGTAATGAATTATGTGTTTAATCCTAATTCAAACATATCCAGAGTTACCTTCTTTGTATCCCTAATAAATATGATAATGGGACCTAATGTAGTCTCATAGTGTGAACCTATGGTCCTGATTTCATCTGCAATGGATGTCCCATACCTTAAAGAAAATAATGAGCCAGAATTAAAAGTCCTGATCTATAATGTGTGCTATTCTAAATACAGGTTTTTTAGACAGAAATATAATAAATGAACATGGTGACATTGCATATCAACCTTTCATGCTCAAATTGCCTAAAATGGCATATGTGCAACAAGTAATATTTCTTTGCCTCATGATGGCAGTGGCAGTCCCTCAGTTACTAAAGTCTACACAACTTTCAGACACAAGTGAAATGACACTAGAGAATCTGAAAGGTAACACATTACCTTATCCTAACCTGTATTCTAATCAGCTCTGTAGGGAGAGCTGGATCTCAGCACATGCAGATATGAATAAGACACATTTGAAATAATTTCCTCTTAAATGGCTAGGCAAGAGAACTACAGCAACAGCCTTTAACAAAAGTTGAAGGGAAGGACTGCCTGAATTTGGAAAAAAACCCAAATGCACTTTATATAATTCAGAGCATGTGGACTGGAGCAGGACATTTAATGAACTATAGTAAGCTGTGGACACAATATCTACTGGTTAATCAAAACATGCTACAAGAATTTATTGTAAACTATCTAGTGTCACTTAGGTGAGATGGGTATTGTACAAATGTGATGAATCAATTAATGAATGAATAAATAACTAAAGAAACAAACTAGCTGACCCAAGCTGCTGCATTTATTAGCTACATTAGCTTCTCTGTTTCAGCTGAAAGAGTTAAACTCGGCTACTTTTGTATGTGATTCCCCCCCCCCCCTTTTCTCATTCTCAGCAACATCCTTTAGATTGCAAAAAGTAAATACATTTTTACAATCTCTAATCCAAACAGGAAACAACACAATTTGACAATTACAGAATCAATAAGTGCCCAGTTTTCATTCCTGACCTTTCAAAAAGCATATTTCACAGTTTCTTTGAAGACTGTTTTAATACTATGCATATGTGTGTGTGTGTGTAAGTGTGTGTGTGTGTGTGTGTGTGTGTGTATTCCTGCCCATCTTCACTCTTTTAGTTCTACTAACTTCCAAAATCTTTTGAAAGATAGTCCATTTTCCTCCTTTGCAGACAGATAAGCATCAAAATTCATAAAACCTTTTAGCTTCATGACCTAGTTCACATCTTTTCCTGAAAGCCTGTAAACACACCTAACTGCACAAAATTGAGAAAAATATATTTCTTTGGTTAGCTTGGTTTTTCTTTATTGTTTTACCTCCAGTGCATTTCAGGTGGAAACACCTGACAGTGTTGTACAAATAAACATATACCCCCTTCGCCGATACATGCGCACATACAAACTTTATGTAACTTTTCAGAAATTTGTGGTTTTTCTACAACTTTCTTCTAAAGCAGATTCAGATAATGAAAATATTAATGAAAAGTAAAAATGGTTCCTACAATTTAGGTTCCTTTGAAACTATATGCAAACAGAGGCAGATAAAAAGATGAGGCTGCTGTTATATGTTCTACATGGGTGAAACTTTTGGAGACACTTAAGAGATACTCTACTGAGCTGGGTCAATTCCATGCCAGTAATCTTTGTGTTATATTTAAGAACTAAACAACTCATCTAAAGAGATTCTCAGTCATCCAGGCCATGATTGTCCCAAAGGTGCTTTTCAAAAGGCAACTGGACTTTCTTTGTTCTTCCTTGAAGAGGTTTCACTTCTCATCCAAGAATCTTCTTCAATTCTCACTGAATGGTGGGGAATGGAAGGATTTATATTCCTTGCAATCATCTGGTCGTTAGCACTCTGAAGGTCAGTTGTTAGGTCTCTGAGAGTTGTTGAGGCCACTTGGGAGTTTATCTGTACCCACAGAGTCACCTGAATCAGAGTGCAAATGGGTGTGAAACCTTCTTGGAACTGCTGAAAGGACTGTGTTGTAGACAGGAGATAGTTGGTGTCAGAGGGTTCTTCAATTTTAACAAATAGGGCCTCTTTGATCCCTCTTTCAAACCAATGGTCTGAAGGGGAGGGATAAGACACCATATATCTCCTGTCTACAACACAGTCCTTTCAGCAGTTCCAAGAAGGTTCCACACCCATTTGAAAGTCCAATTGCCTTTTGAAAAGTACATTTGGGACAACTAAACAATTCATATAGATATTTATTAAACTGATCCGTGTTCACTTCAGTTCCTTAATGACAGATCAGTATTCTTTTACAAGGCTAAATACCATTAATGTAACCCTTTTAGGCAAGGATGAAAAACATATGGCCCTCCAAAAGTTGCTTATTTTTCTGTCAGCCTTACCTAGAGTTAGACTATAATGTGTCTACAGACATTCACAATCATCCATGTCATGGTTGTCCCAAAGGTGCTTTTCAAAAGGCAACTGGACTTTCTTCTTTTTTCCCCTTGAAAATGTTTCACTTTTCATCCAAAAAGCTTCTTTAGAACTTTTGAAAAACACCTTTGAGAATAATAATAATATCAATAATAATCATAATAATAATCATAATAATAATAACAACGATGATGTTGGAAGGGACCTTGGAGGTCATCTAATCTAACCCCCTACATTTCAGACAAATGGCTGTCCAGTCTCTTCTTAAAAACTTCCAGTGTTGGAGCTTTCACAGCTTCTGGAGGCAGGTTGTTCCACAGATTAATTGTTCTAACTGTCGGGAAATTTCTCCTTAGTTCTAGGTTGCTTCTCTCTTTGGTTAGTTTCCATCCATTGCTTCTTCTCCTGCCTTCAGGTGCTTTGGAAAATAGCTTGACTCTCTCTTCTCTGTGGTAGTCCCTGATATATTGGAACACTGCTATCATGTCCCCCCTCGTCCTTCTCTTCATTAAACTAGACATACCCAATTCCAGCAACCATTCCTTATATGTTTTAGCCTCCAGTCCCCTAATCATCTTTGTTTCTCTTCTCTGTACTCTTTCTAGAGTCTCAGCATCTTTTTTACATCATGGTGACCAAAACTGGATGCAGTATTCCAAGTTGGCCTTACCAAGGCATTGTAAAATGGTATTAACACTTCACATGATCTTGATTCTATCCCTCTGTTAATGCAGTCTAGGACTGTGTTGGCTTTTTTGGCAGCTGCAGCACACTGCTGGCTCATATTTAAGTGATTGTCCACTAGGACTCCAAGATCCCTCTCACAGTTACAACTATTGAGCAAGGTACCACTTATACTATACCTGTGCATTTGGTTTTTCTTGCCCAAATGTAGAACTTTACTTTTTTCACAATGTGGTTAAAGAACTATGGTTTAAGAATAATTGTAGGGATGAAGATTTTCCAGTGTTGCTTTAAGAAATCATTGGGAGTTTCCCAGTTTTCATTTTAAAGAATTATTTTAAGGGCCACCATAGAAACTAAGAAGCATACCTGGAAAAATCACAAAAGTGTGCTAATTTTCATGCTGCCTAGTATTTCAGGCAAAATGAATGGACTATTTAAAAAAAACAAATTTGGTTGCAAACATGGACCTTTGTAGATATTTAATTTATCCATGGAGAATATTGAATGACCTCATACATTGAAGATAAATGAAAACTTCAGTCTAGTAGAATTTGATCTTCAAAACCCTAACAGAAATATTAGCTGTAAATCATTTAAATCAGTCTTTTGAACTGGGTATCCTTCCAATGTGCCAGGGACGCAACTTCCAGAAGTCTAAGCATGCAGATATGATGTGTGTGTGTGTGTGTGTGTGTGTAAAAAAGATATTTTTTCAGGATTTCCAAGCCATAGCAATGATCACCATAGTGGTGATTTAGGCTGGACAAGACCTAAGATTTTAGACATATAGCAATAGAATTTATTGATGTTCTCAAGGATTCAATAAAAACTGCAGATGTCACTTTTTTCCTGTCACAGTATATATCTTCTAGTGACAGACGAGGCTAAAACAATATAGTTGTAG
>NW_015386437.1:505977-627769 GCF_001527695.2 Protobothrops mucrosquamatus
CTCTCTCTCTCTCTCTCTCTCTCTCTCTCTCTCTCTCTCTCTCTCTCTCTCTCTCTCTCTCTCTCTCTCTCTCTCTCTCTCTCTCTCTCTCTCTCTCTCTCTCTCTCTCTCTCTCTCTCTCTCTCTCTCTCTCTCTCTCTCTCTCTCTCTCTCTCTCTCTCTCTCTCTCTCTCTCTCTCTCTCTCTCTCTCTCTCACACCCACCCACACCACAGTACTCCTATTTAGCATCTAAATGAAATAATTGGGTAATGTTATCTATCAATACTGGGTTAAGTATCATCCTTATACTGATACACAATTTTACATCTGTACCACGGGCTGACCAAGTGATGCCATCAATGACCTTTCCCAGTGCCTGGAGGCTTTGTTGTCTGGATAAGGAATAACTGATTTTGTTTCAAGATTAGCAAAATCAAATCACTGAGGGTTTTAGGACTCCTTGAACCTTTAGATCTCTAGATCTAAAACCTTTAGATCTGTCTTTAGCCCTGGATAGCATGCTTCCAGATGGATACAGTTCTAGGTTTTTGGAGTTGTGGCTTCTGCTTGAAGAACTTGTGCATTAATTGGTAGTGCATTAATTGGTTCCTGGATTGGTAGGCCCTGCTCATGGTCATTCATGTCTTGACTATTTCAAACTTGAACTATTGCAATGTACTCTATTTGGAGCTGCCCTTGAAGCCAATTTAGAAAATACAATTAGTCCAGAATGCAGCAGTATGGGTTATGGGCATATACCTAATTAGGACTGCAATCCTTCAGCAGTCCATAAAATGGATTACAAAAAACCCTTCCTGAAAGGCAGCCTAATATTGAAGGGAATCATAGAAAATATCTGTCTGTCTGTCTGTCTGTCTGTCTGTCTGTCTGTCTGTCTGTCTGTCTGTCTGTCTGTCTGTCTGTCTGTCTGTCTATCTATCTATCTATCTATCTATCTATCTATCTATCTATCTATCTATCTGCCACCCATCTCCCTCCAAAGTGGCTCCGAGAGGGTTATAAAATTCTACTATTCTTTTAATTTCTAAGTGCTAGAGCTTTGAAAAGGGGTTTATACCAATGGGTTATGTTGCTATGTTAGTAGACGTATGACAATAGCTCTGAGGAAGGCTATTTGCCCTATAAAGCTTCAGTCCTAGACACTCATCTAAAAGTAGGATCCTGATCAAAGGAATTAATTTTTGAGAAGATATATACAGGATCCTTTTGTAATTTTTTTTATTTGTTCCTGATCCGGTCTTCTTTATATATAGGTCATTAGCTAGGAGGCTAAAAGAGATGCTTTTCCGATTGAGTTAACTATAATCATGCCTGTTAGCATTAGTACTCCCTCTTCCATAAAACTAAAATGTTAAACATAGTTAAAATTGTTAAGCATGTTTAAACTAACCTGAAACCACATCCAAACTTTATCTTCTTTGTGGAAATAATATCATTAGGAAAGCAGGCTGCATTTACTAGATTTATTGATGTTTACTCTCCTTTGTTTGTTATGAATGCATACAGTTTTCTGAAGAATAGTTAAAATGGTTGATGTCCAAAGCAAATTGGGTATTAAGAGCCACCAGGATTCTCTAGGCTTCCTTTGTGCAACTGAGAATTATTTTAACATTGCAAAAAATAGAAGCACCAGTTATCGCTTTCATCTTTAAAGAAATATGCTGCAGGCATAACATTAAGCACAGTTTGTTTTACCAGAAGTTTCTAAAAATACGTATATGTTTCAGGTTTCTCTCTCTCTCTCTCTCTCTCTCTCTCTCTTTTGGGGGGAAAAAGCTATATTTTGAAGAGTATTTCATGCTGCAGGAAAAAAATAACTCAACAATACTTCTGACAGATATGGAAAATAGCATCTGTTGGGAAGATCAAAAAAGTTCTATAATGGGCAGTTTGTTTTGTACCTCCTGTTAAAAATAATGAAGGGAGGGAGGGAGGAAACAAGCAAGGAAGGAAGGTATATAGGACTCTCTAAACACTTTTCCAGTAATCAAGAAACAAAAATAAAATTAAACAAAAAACAAATACTGTATATTTCTTTTCCTCATTCAAATACATTCTGTCAAGGTTTCACCATTTTATTGAGTAAATCTGAAATCTCTGATAGAGAAGAAAACATCTATGCTTTACCAGGGGCTGTTACTTCATTAATAAAAAATAATAATAAAATGAAATATATTATATATTACACACACACACACACACACACACACACACACATATACTACTTGTATAATTACAATATATATGTTCCTTTTAGATAATTTTAATCATCTATATTTCATTCTTAAATATAACACCAAATTTGTCCCACTGAAAAATACATTATTTAGAACCAGGCATTTATTTATACATGAACATAATTTGGATGTGTTTAGCCTTAAAAAAACCCCACAAAAATTACATTCTCACTTGTTTTCATATAGAAAAACTAGAGCTTCCTAACTCTTCCTAACAAATAGGAAGAGATGAAGAAAGGAGTACATATAATTTGATTGATTCCTCATCCTTCCCTTTCTTCCCTTTTTCTGTTCAGCTAAATAATAAATGAATCAGAACCAAATATACTATATAATGTTTCAGCAGCAACATAAAGATGCCCAATATATCCAGTGATTAAAATGACAGAACCTAGTGATAAAACATTGGGGAGGGGGGAGGAAATGTAACAGACAACTTAAATATCTCTCCAATTTTCTCATTACCTTCCTTGCCCTCTTCCAACCATCTGTATATGATCATATATATGATATTTGATCCATATTTTTAACATGCCAACAAAGGAAATTATGAAAAATATGTTTAATATCAGCACCAAGGACAGTTCCTAAGAGTGTCCCTACTTCGCAACTGCTTTGATTCTATATTAGTTCGGTAGTTTACAGATCAGATCTGAGAGGCACTATTGAAAAATAGGCAAAAAAAACCAGTATGTAGTATATTTAATTAGGTTATATAATACAGTATTATCTAAAGAAAGCTCTGCAATCAGGAGCTATTAGGTGGTGAGCAAATTTTTTTTCTTTCCATGTAGTATTTAAAGTCATATATAGATTTGATATCAGCAGAGTTTTAAAAAGAAATTGTTTTATTTATAAGTGATTAAATTAACTGCACTTTTGACTGACAGCTTAAACGTAAGGATGCACAACTGTGTGTAATGCAACAATGAGCAGTGCAACAGTAGGAAACTGTCATTGTCAGTTACAAAATCGTAAAGTACCCATTTGCAATAAATCCAGCAATGTTAGCCAAGTGCACAAATTAATATATGAATTAAAGGTGCAACATGTACTTTTTGTGTCTCAGTTCCCTCTCTTCAACGATCACATGGAACTGTTTGGTGATATGACTCATATCACAGTGAATTTTCTTAGATTAAGTTCTCTGCTTCTGTTGGTTAAGTAAAAATTATGCATTCAGTCAGTCAGTCATTAAATTTATGCAGCTTCCCACTCAACAAATAACAATAAAAAAGAATGAAATAATAATAAAACATAAAGTTAATCCTACTGATAGCCTTATTTGAAGCTCTGCATGCAGTAACTTGCAGTACTTCATACTATTATGCTTGTTTCCAATCCAAGCTAAGAAGAATCCACACAAGAATTGGCTAAACTTAATTTAATTGCACTTAGAATATGGGTGGAGGGGAGCAGGGGGGGAGGGGGAGGAAATCTGCAGATCTCAGATTATTCAGATTTCAAGATATTCTATCTCTTGGCAGAGACAATTTTGGAATGAAAGCCTACTTTTTTTTCCCTCCATTATAGAACTTCTATAATTATTCTCCTACTTCTGATCTTGTACATTTATGACATTTCCTGTTCATGAAAATGATGCCGATCATTTTATTAACCAACCAACCGTGCTTTCAAATCTCTCTTTCAAAACTCTCTATGAATTCAAGACTTTTCTTTTAATAATAGGATCCAAAGTTTATGACAAGTGTTGGAATATTTTTCTTTCCTTTGGAAACATGTGTTATACTTTCCTATTATGTATCTATATACCCATATAGTTAATTTACTATAGTGAATGGGGAAAATCTTCTCCGAGTCAATCCTAGCAAGACGGAGTGGCTGTGGGTATTTGGGCCACCCAGGTCTGGGGATGTCCCTATTCAAGAGTGTATACAATCTGGGGAATGTGCTGGTTTCACAGCTCCTGTTCAATAAGTAGGTGACAGCTGTAGCCAGGGAAGCCTTTATCTGGTATGCCATTGTGCTCCTTCCTAAACTGGGAAACCCACACAGTCACTCAGTGTTGTCAGCTTACAACTTGGTTATTGAAATGCAGTCTACATGGGTCTTCTCTTGAAGTTCATCTAGAAGTTTCAACTTATTCAGAATGTGGCAGTGGTGGACATGCTTCGGTATGTCATGCAAGATCTTTACTCTGTGACTTTGCTTCTGGATGTGATTCAAGTTGCTTGCTGTTACCTATAATGCCCAACATGGCACAGGATCAGCTACTTGAGGGCCCACCTATTTCTTTTACTATCTGTCTGGTTTTTTTTAATACAGCAGGCTAGACATGCTCTGGATTCCTTCCATTAAACAATATCACCTGTCAGACCTGGAAGTCTGCTTTGTCTGTTGCAGCACTTGCCCTATGGAATGAGGTTTTACCTGAGTTCTCATCCTACTGGCATTTCAGAGAGGCCATGAAGACCCGGCTGTTTGTCCAGGCCTTTGACTAGGATGGGTATAGTCATTACAAGAAGTGTATGTTTGTTGCCGCTCAGTTTTGCCATCTTTGTTTTTTTTCTTATTGTTGCACTGTTTTTACTGTTTTGTAGTGCTCATGAGTTGGGGAGTGTACAAATTGAAATAAATAAACAGGCAGATAAAAGAAAAAAAAACTATCAAAAATGTTTTCTTTTTCCTTGGAAAATGTTATTTTTTAAAATACCAGCTTTTCTTTGTGTTTGCCTTCAATTCATGGCTGCTGCCTGGACAAGTCCTGCGGTTTTCTTGGCAAGATTTTCAAAAGTGGATTGCCATTGTCTGCTTCCTAGGGCTAGGAGAAAGTGAGTGGCCCAAATTCGCCCAGCTGATTTTGTGCCTGTGGCAGAACTAGAATTCACAGTCTCCTGGTTTCTAGCCTGGTCCCTTTACTTCTACATGAAACTGTGACTTATTTAGTTGGTATCTTATTTATTGTTTTCTTAATTGTTCTTATTTCCTTTCTCTTGACTGCAAGTTACATAGCATTACACAGCATCCTCTTCTTTTATTTTCCTATCCTAATTTTGTTAGCACAAGTGTCAACAGTTAGCACTGTTCCTTGCCATTCTGAGGTGGGAAGCATTGAAAAAAAAACTCTGGTATACATCCTAAAGTCCTGAACTTTATTAAAATCAAAATGAAAACTCACAAAATTGTTTCCAACTCCCAAAATTAAAAAAAACAAAAATCAGAAAAAAGGAACTCCTGGCCATACTTGTATATATAATACAACTTTTCTCATGCTGCATTGTGTTTCTGAACACTGCAGCCCTTCCCAGCAATAACTACCTGCTCCAAATGATTGCAGTAATATATGCACATATCTGTTACATACATACAACCATTTTCCCTGATATGTGTATTTTTCATCAATTTTCAAAATACAGTTCCCTTTAAAATACATTTTTTTTGTATTCGTCATTTTGAGTTTTGAGAAAAACATGTGGAAGTTGCCAGTTTTGATATATGTGAATATGTCCTCTCTGCATATACATTTGTAACAGCAAACTAATTAGATCTGCATTAAGAATCAAAGGAATTTACTACTTATCGAGAACTGCTTTCTCACTGGATTTAATTGCATTTGTTTTCATTATTTTAAATTTCATAGCATCCTATATTTATTATTCCCAGATGGGTAATTAATAAATTCTGAAATAAATGAAATAGTATATATATATATATATTATTATGGGAAACAATTTTGCCTGAAGTGCTAGTTCTACGTAAGTCTCCTTTAACCAAATACTTAAAAAGGAAGAAAGCTATCTTACTGGAATTTATATAGCACTGATAATGTTATCATTATGAAAAAATGATGACATTATATAAAGATAGTAGAAATATTTAGAGCAGTCTTCTTTAATCTAGTTAGTCTATTAGATTATGTATTTTAGAATTCCTCGTCATTGGCTGAGCTGATTGGAACCTTGGGAGTTGCAATCCAATACTTCTAGGGGGCACAATGTTAAAGAGGTCTGAGTGAAAGAGTAAAAACTGTAAATAAAATTCTCTGAGAAAGCTTTCCCATTTTCTTCCTTTCCACTGCAGTCTGTCCACCACTGTAAAGTTGCCCTTAAGTGTGGGAGACCCTCTGGAATGGCATTTGAGATGACTCAGGAGGATTACTATGAAACCAAGTGGAATAAATCACACTATTATTAGACAACATTTGTTCATAAGTAAAAAAAAATACCCAAAACTAACATCCATTTCTAAACAAAAATTATATATAAAGAGTGAGCTACATTGGAAAATGTTTAGGAGTTTTGACTACATGTCTATGGTTAGCTAAACCTTTTAAAGTCCAAATGTGTAGTTTGCCCCAAACTCCCTAGCTCAGGAGTCTGCAACTTTGACAACTTAAAGACTTGTGGACTTCAGCTCCCAGAATTCCTCAGCCAGCATAGCTGAAGTCCACAAGTTAACTGCACTAGTTAAGTGCACAAGTCCACTAGTTAACTGCACAACTAGTGTTGCTTCAGGTTAGTAAAACTGAAATCTTATTGAAAACTATGGAAAAGAGTTAGAAATTTCACCCAACTTGTCATAAGCAAAGCACAAAAAATACAGTCTCTGGTGTTTCCTGACAGTGCAACACTCAACTTCATTCACAAAATATCGGTTTGACAACATTGCCTTCTCTTTTATCTTGTATTTCCTGATATCTGCTTCTACTGTTTTCTCCCTTAAACATTTAATTAACGCCAGAAAGGTAGGGTAAACGTCTTTGATTGACGCTATAAAGAATAAAATTAACACCAGATTTATAAACTTCCAAGTTATCCAATTTTTAGTAATTGCTATAATTTCACAGTCACATTATTTAAACAGTACCCTGGTCTATCTAAAATTCTGTTTACTGGATTCTCCAGAGATCATTTGAGTAAAATTAGGTGCACTGTTGTATTTGATGATACGGTTATTTGGTGGATTGTATTTAAATCACAGTTAAATCACAAATTCCCCTGTGAGGAAGATAGGTGTTTTTAAAAAAATTAATAAAAAAAATAAAAAAATGCATTTTGTGGTATTTTATATTACTATTATTACTATAATAGTAAAAAGATAGGTAGTTTTAAAAACTTGATAAATAAAATTAAAAATGCATTTTGTACTATTTTATATTACTACTATTATTATAATATATACTTGAAAAGCTCTTGTTGAGTTGCAAGCACTGTGTAAAGACTGTTTTACTTTGTTCCCCACAAAGAAACTATCTTTTTAGTAGTGGAATAATACAGATTCAAACTTATTCAAGTATTTATAAGATCCAAGTAATAACATTTCTCCAAAGTTATTACACCCCTATACTGTACACAGGCATCAGTGTTGGAGATATTAAATATATTTGCCCTTTTGTGAAATTTCTTCAAGAAAAGATTGAAAGGGAAGGAAGAAGTAGGTAGGAAAGGAAGTGAGTATGAGGAATTAGAACATCGTACAAACAGAGAACAGAATCGCACAACCACACAAGAACAGTGAGTTCCAAGACACAAAAATATGACAGATGAACATAAAGAAGATTATAGGATTGCTATTGGGTGGAGGGTAAGTTGGGAGGGAAGGAGAAAAGCAAAATAACTTTTAAAAATAAATAAATAAATAAATAAATATAAAAATTGGGGCTGCTGAAATAGCCAATGATATTTGCACAAATTAGCCAAAAAACAAAAATAAGCTGTATCTAAAACATATTTTAAAAATGTAAACAAATATTTTCCCCCAACTTGACTACAAAATTAGAATTGCTAGGTTAGCCTGAACACATCACTCTATGAAACAAGATGGTATCACCACAACCATGCACTAGTTAATGAAGGCCATAAATGGGTAGCTATGACAGCTAATTATTTCATGCCACAAAGATGTGTTTTTGCACTAACTCCAAAAGAAATAAAGTGTATATGACAGATATTCTGCATTTGCAATAAAATTCTTTTTATGCCATCAACTATTTGTATGTAGGGAATATGCTGGAGATTTTGAGGAGGCTTTTAGAGGGACTTTTCATCTGATATGTGTCTTTCTGAAAGTCAAGGAACATCTAAAAAGAAAGCAAGAAGGAGGCACTCAACAAGAAGAGGGGAAGAAAGGTGGGAATAATGTAAGAATAAAAATGAATAG
This sequence comes from Protobothrops mucrosquamatus, assembly GCF_001527695.2. Taxonomy (NCBI): domain Eukaryota; kingdom Metazoa; phylum Chordata; class Lepidosauria; order Squamata; family Viperidae; genus Protobothrops; species Protobothrops mucrosquamatus. Next base: position 514,337 of record NW_015386437.1, read on the forward strand.
AAAGCAAGAAACTTCATTCTTTAACACACAACTTTCTTGGGTGAATTTACTTCAGTATGAAAATTTAGGTTATTTAGATGGCAAGAAAAGATTTTGTTGCCTTAGTTTGATTGCAGATCTATATTTCTCTTGAGTAGAATGATTATTTCGTTGGAATTATTCCAGAAATAATTTTATTTTTTAAAAAAGAATGCATCAAATACTTTCAAATTAAAAGAAATGGTAATGTAGTACCACACATAATATATATATATAAGAAATGATCAACCACCAAAAATTCATGCGGCACAAAATGAGGTGAAATGACAGAAAATGTTATTCCAAATATATACAATCAACTTAAATATTTTTATGTGACCAAGGCTAATCATGCAGACATTAAAGATATATGTGTAGAATTTTTATTCCCTCTGCCCCAGCCTTCCCCAAGGATAACTGGGAAATTGAAATATCACTTAATCAAATGAAACCAAAATTTAATATCACATAAAAAAATTGCTCTATAAATTTCACATGCTTTGCACACTAATTAACATATCATGCATCTCTCTCCACTTTAGTAGATGACAGAATTAAATGAGGTCATGAAGATTAGATGATGACGGCTACTTATCAATTCAGTTTCAATTTCTTATAAGCAAAAATACTGTATGTGTACATATATATGTGCATGCACACACACAGTATATAGTATACATATACTGTAGATATCAGATCCTTGAGAGGTGCTTTTGGGGCTTGGAAAGGACAAGTTAAAGAATAATGCAAATTTAATTAAAGGAACCCTATAAGACATTTGCATGAAAAAAGAGTAAAACTTGCTTATTTCTTGTAGACATAAAGACATGTACATGTAGCTTGAAAGTTCCAATGAACAATGTTGACTATAACATGATCCTTTTTTAAATAGTTGTGCTTTTCAACTTGGCCTCCAGTTTGGATATCAATATATTCAGAAATTATACAAACACTCTTGCTATCCTGGAAAACAGCACCAAGTGATCAAATGAATCAGCGCTCCAAAAAGGAGCTATAGGATCTGGCATTTATTTAGATGAACTACCAAACAAATCACTTGTGAATATATTTATCAGGCAATAAGCTCTTGATTGGTATTTTTCTCCTCATCTCAATTGTTTTAGTTTGCTGTTCTTGAACAAAAATCTTCTGGATGACACTTCAATATCAATTATTTTTGACCTTTTCACAGGTCAGCTGAATGTTCCTTTAGCACAGAGGTAACCTTTGCACTAGCAGTATTAAATGGGATCAAATAACAATGAATGCTAGTGTGTGTGGTGCTCATTGGTTCTCACTTGATTTATCCTCACTAAATAGCCATATTTTATCATTTTATGAGTTATTTGGTTTGTTTATCTGGCAGGCCAGGCAACTAGGTCTATAGATACTGCTAATCAAGTGATAGGTGGGATGTGTGAGTTTATATGGTTAGCAAAAAGTGCCAAGAAGTCAAGCCAAGTTTTCTTACAGTCTGTATCCCATTCCACATAGAGAAGGTGACCAGACTGGTAGTTGAATCACATTTCAACCTTGAAAATGCCACTGAGTGCTCTGAGATTAATGAAGGCATCTAGTTTATTGGCTGCAGGGCAGTTTATCTGACACTTGTAATGCCATTTTCTGGGGAACAGGAAATGACAATGGCTAGGGACTGAAGGAATAGCAGGACAGGAGCTTCCCTGGCTACCCCCATCATCTTCTGCTTGTCTAGTGGTAGAGCTGCTCCTATAACCAAGAATAATTGAGAAACACACACCAGCACACTTATCAAAATAATTACCATTACATGCAAGTGCTTCAGCAAGAGTTAACCTTTGTAAGCAAAAAGGAATGAAGAAAAAGCCGCACGTTCCAAATTGTATTTTTTTACATTCTATCTTTTGGTTCTTTTTATTGCTATAGAATATTAATATATACAAATTCTCATCAAGAAAAATCTTTTTGGTTTCTTCAATGTTTTATTTATTTATTCATTCATTCTTTTATTCATTTATTTATTTATTCATTTATTAAACTTATATGCTGCCCATCTTCACCTTATTAAATCTCTTGGATGAAGAAAGTACATAACTTAGATGCATATCTTAATTAATGATACATAAACAATTTTCTCTCTGTGGCAAAATAGGAAAGAGGAAAGGACCCTAGTTAACCTGATAAAGTATACACAGATTTATGAAGATCTGTTTCTTGGATTCTACACTGAGTGGGCTCTAAGTTACTAATAAGGATACATAATTAATCCAAGATCTTATTTGCATTAAAAATGTATGTATATGATGTAATTAAATTTAAATTTGAAATTGGAAGGCAACAAGATGCAATTGAAATCAATTTGGGGAAAAAAATCAAATCACTAGTTATAATACAGTAAAATACTGAACACTTTCAGCTGATTCTGGTTTTGACAGAACTGGATGAAAATAGCAAAGATGATGGATCTTTTTTTGGTAAAATATCAGTCAGATAGCTTCAGTGGTTTAATCTGAATACATTTTTGAAGTATTCTGTCCTAGGATGAAACCTAGCAGCCTCCAAATTGTCCAGCAAACTTGCAGAAAATGTGCTAACCAATATAGAAATTGTCTCATTCCAGCTTAAAAATACTAGCATGGCTTTGTGGAAATCGCATATTGAATATCTGAATAAAAAAAATAAATTAAAAAATTAAAAAAGTAATTTTCAGGGAGCTCATTCAATGTTTTGAACATTCTGTTCACAGATTTAATTAGAATAAGTAAGTTGATCAAATGTCCTTTGAATCAAGTCATCAATTTGTAATTACTACACCTTGCCAAGAACTTGGAAGAAGAATACTTTTTTTTTTAAAAAAATGACCTTTTTCCTGAAAGCCCGATGGTCACAGAATTCTCCTAATTCTTGGAAGAAAATTAGCAGATGATATGCTGAGTCTTCCAGAAATAGTACATTTCAGATAATCAGCAGCAATTTCAATGTTGATAGATCAAAGCAGACACATAATAGAGATTATTCCTACTTTAAGATTCTGTGAAAGACAGCCTTCATTTGTATGTGCATGAAGTGCTTGTATGTTTGTGCATATTAATAAATGCATGCGTGTTCATGCACACTTGAACATTTATATTCCTTTGTGATGCCAGAATTAACATCCAGTAAACATATAGCCTTTAAGGCTGAAAAGATTCCATATGATTCAAATTTTCTAACACAGCCTATCAGCAAGAGGAGCAACACTAAAAATATATCAGTGGCTGAAACAAGCTGGAAGCATTTACTTTCAAACTAAAAAAAAATGGGAGTGTGTTGAGAATTTTAAAAGGTTTAAAACAGAAGCTTCTAGAAGTTTCATCAACTAGGGGATAATGACCAAAGCATAATTTGGTGGCCATTTGAATGTAATTTGAAGTTCTTTTTGTCTCAGTAGTTGTATGGCAGGACTCTATGTTTCTAAACTGTTTCTTTATGGATGAACAGGCACTTCTTACATTTGTAGTAACTTGATGCATTCATTGATGCCACATCTCAAGGTCCTAAACACTGCAATGCATCACCATGGAAGAAGTAATGATACTGCCTTCACAACATGTCTTCAGGTGATGGATAAGAGGAACAGACTGATAAAGAGTGAAAAAAGGTTTCTATTTTAAGTGCAAATGTATTAGCAATTAGAAAAATAAAAAAAATAACAAAGTCATAAAAATTACCAGTGGGGTTCAAATATATATTTAGCTCTTTCTATAGGAAACTCATAATCTAATTGTATCTTGTTGAATACTATAAACCAGGCATGTCAAACTGCTGGCCTGCGGGTGGGATGCGTCACGTCGAAACCGCGCCCACCCCATTGCCAGCAATGGGGGGAAAGTTGTGATACATTGTGTGACGTCACATGATGTCACGAGTTTGACATGCCTGCTATAAACAAAAGACCAGATTCGAATCCATTTTTGAATAGCTATCCTTTTTTTCCCTTGCAGACAGCATATCTGTACAAGTGTGATGGATGAAGTTACAATAGGAGTGCCAGGAAAAGCTGAAAAACATGATCAGTCACAAGAAAGAAGGTCAAAGACCTCTTCTATAGCAGAAATTCTCTAGCACAGCCCTACTGAAGGAGCTCACAAAACTCACAAATCCCTGCCATATGAGGTTTGTAAATCACCACTTTGTTTAAGACCTATGACTTTTCTTTTCATAAACACCATTCTTTATTCCAGAAGAACATGACTGAGAAACAAAAAAATATTAGGAAAGGAGCATCTTGAGCTACCAGTTATGCAGCACAACAAAGCAGCTGCTAATGCAAGAGTATTTATTCTTAAATTGGCCAAAAACCAACAGAAGAGAATATATGTAGTTAAATTGTGTTAGATTGTGGAGTCCTTGGTGATTTCTGAGCTTAGTGGTTTGCTAGCAGATGTTTTATTACCTGACTAGGATTCCATAAAATCTTAATGAGCATATTTCAAATAATATAATCAGTTTGTACTGAATTGTATGTCAACATGAATGCCAATGTTTAATTCTATGTTGCTTAAGATATTTCTATTTATTTATTTATTTATTTACTTATTTACTTATTTACTTATTTTCTATCTTTATTATGTTTATAAATAATTCAAGGCAGCAAATATACTAAAGGAGTTGTGGTGGTGCAATGGTTAGAATGCAGTATTGCAGACTAACTCTGCTCACTGCTGGGAGTTCAATCCTGACTGGCTCAAGACTCCATTGTTCTAAGGCTGATAAAATTGTCAGCATTGCCTCCAGATTGTTGGGGCCAGTGGTGATGTAAACTGCTCAGAGAATTCTGTAAAGCACCATGGAATGATATATAAGTTTAAGTGCTATTGCTATTGCTAATACACTTTCAATTTTCCCAACAACAACAATCCCATGAGGTTATTTAACCTGAGAGAAAGTGACTGGCCCAAAGTGATCCAGCTGGTTTTCTTGCTATAAGGCAGGACTAGAAAACACAATCTCCTGCTTTATAGCCAGCTGTCTTAACCACTAAACCAAGCTGGCACTCTAGCCTTTTTGTGGAACTTCCTAGCTACATGCAAAGCCACAACTGTTTTTACTACTATCAGAGCAAGTCTTACCCAAAAATGCAAGCAGAATATGAATAGTGGAAGAGAAATGTGAAAGCGCTAGCTTTGGATGATTTGTATTACTATTATTGTATTGATCTGAAATGCCTCAGGAAAAAATGAACATAACCATCTGAAGTTTAATTTTTAGCAAACATAAAGCTTTTCAAAATAATATTAATAACCTATCCACCCCATCTCGTGCTTTTTGTTTGTTTCTAACAAAAGCAAAAGAAAAGAAAAGAAAGAAGACTTTTTTGTGTTTTGTGGTTAAGGATAGATTTGCAGAAAACTTTTTACAATGCACACAAAAATTTGATGAAATTCTGTTCTCTATTAGATAACTATCTTAATTCAGAACAAGCCTCAAAATTAAAAATTAAATGAAACTTAAAGAAAAGAAAGGCTCAAAACAAAATTATTTTTTAAAAAACAGACTGCAGTTGCCTGCTGGATATTGCACAGTCATATCTATTCCCCGCCTCCCCCAAAGCCATAAAATTATCAAAATGTATCTATGCTCAAAGGGAGAAATTGAACCCAATTCAAAATTTTCTAATCAGTTTTGGCATTTAGTGGATACATTTTGAAGCATCATTGCTGCAGGTAGCATGGCAGAGTGTAATAATTGTTGCAGATTCATTGTGGTTTAAATCTCTTCAGACTGGTTAAATAAACAGGGTACAGTATTGGCACAAATACATTGCCATGTTAACCGCTTTTAAAATCCCATGGACAAATACAACTTTTGAGGCATGTTTTCATATCTGTCAGAAAGATGTAAAAACAGCCATGGTAATACCTCTTTTTTCCTTACCTATTTTGTTAATTAATAGTCAGACTTTTAATATTTCAGGAAAAATTCTTCAATTTGCTTCCTTTCTCCCCACCAGAGCCAGTTCAAAAACCATTACAAATTTATAGCACAATGGTTTATAATACACTGAACAGGCACTCTTTCAAACAGTTGGCTTTCTTTCCCCCTTTTTTTTTCAAAATTGGCTTTCCAACATGATGGCCTATTCATGTTTTGCTCCTGCCAGTTCCATGGGATTGGATGCTTGGCTTTAAACAGTGATAGTTTAATACACATTTCGATCCATATATACATATGTCATGTATACATATATGAGCATACATATATATGTATACATTCAGACCCACATATATGTATTGGCATTGTCAATTGCAAAAAGCAAGCCAAAAAGAAGACTGACCTGGCTTACCTACACTCTGCTCGCATTCAATGAAATCTTCATCATCGTTAGAACACTCTGCTGAAGAAACAAGGTCATCTGTTGTCTGATGTGAATAAGAATGAAAGAAAAAAATGGATACAAAGATCAAATGAAGGGAATCATGTTCAAAAGACCAACAGCCTTTGAGCCATGGCTTAGAAATTTCTATGACAATATTTTTCTTATTCTTTAGACAGTTAAGATTACTTTTATTTTTGTATATTTATGGAGATTCTCAATCATCTAGGTCAGTGATGGCGAACCTTTTAGAGACCGAGTGCCCAAAAACTGGCCCCGCCCCCACTCCACCCTCCTGCCCTGCCCCCGCTTTGCCCCATCCCCCACCCCCCCTGTCCATAGGACCACTCACTGCCTCCAAGGCCTGCCGCAGATCACCCAGGCAGCCCAGCAGCGCTATGGTGGCCCTCTACCTGTGCCCTGCAGCATCAACTGCATGATGGGGCATGAGGGCAGAGTCTTGTCTATGCTGCCTGGCTGCCATGTCCTTGGCTGCGCTGCTCCATGTGGGCCACGCTTGAGGGAGACTCTCCTTCAGGGGGGCTGCTGGTGAGGAGGAGGTTGCGGGGGGAGGCAAGGCTGGGGCAACGGCACGTGTGTCCACAGAGAGGGCTCTGAGTGCCATAGGTTTGCCACCACTGATCATGGTTGTCCCAAAGGTGCTTTTCTAAAAGACAACTGAACTTTCTTGTTTTTTTCCTTGAAACCAAGAAGAATCTTCTTGGATAAGAAACAAAACATTTTCAAAGGAAAAAACACAAGCAAGTTCAATTGCCTTTTGGAAAAGCACCTTTGGGACTTTTTGTATATTCTATTTCCAGCCCAAGATTCTACTAAATTACTGTAATGTGATTCATTGTTTTCCATATTATGTTACAATGGTTCTAAGGTACTTCTAGAAAACTCAACATATTTCCCATATGTAAGAACAAACAAAATTGCCATAAACTCTGGTCACTGGTTTATTTTGCTCAGTATTATCTAGACAACTCTCCATATCTGGAAATACCAAAGACAAAGTGGTTATTATATATGTGCAGGGAGTTTAGTTTTGCGTTTTGGCCCTTGTTTTGAAAAATATAATGATAAGTTAGTATAACATACTCTTACCCAACAGTAGAGACTATCAGCAAATTCTAGAGAACTTTCTACAGTGCCATTAAAAAAAGGTTACCTAATTTTGTATAATTTTCCCAGTTAGTTAACTGGATAAGTTAAAATATAATAAACAAATGAATTGAATGAATAAAACGCCATAGATGCATAACTAAATCATCATCCTCATCATCCTCAACTATTTCTGGGTACAATATTTTTAAAAAAGCATACTTCATAAGATAGTTATGCATATAATCCATACATGATATGATTGCATTTATACAGAGAAAAATATTTCTAAAAATAATATGGAGTGTGTAATCCAACTGTAGTATGGTTTGGTGAGTAAAAACATACTACTATAAAATGAGGTCTATTTTATTACAGATATCCACAAAAAAATCAAAGTATTTGTCTCCCTTATGACACTGGGATGTATGGTAATGCATAGAAGATGTGCTATAGTCTCTGAAAAACTGAGGCCACACCAAGAGTGTTTCTGGTGCTAGCAAATCAGAGCACATGTTCCATGAACTTTTCAGCTAGTAATTCTGAGTATGTGAGTGGCTGTGATTGTTCTAATTAAAGAGCAGCATGTACTGCGGTGTGTTAAGAAGTATAATGGCTTCTCTTCCCAGTAGTAAGTCCTTCATGTAATTGCTCCAATTAGTAGAATTACTAATGGAGACCAATAGGAGGATTTTGTGGAAGCCTCTGGACCCAAGCATATTGTTTGTGTGCAAGAGTATGAAAGTATCCAGCCCTTGGCAATATGATCTGAACAAACACCTGATTCAGCTGTTCCCCACTCTTTGCTATTTCAGGCCTGTAAACAGAATATAAAAGGTACAGATCACCCAGTGTTGTAGGGCCTATGTAATCAGAATTCCTGTTATATACATAGTAGAGAATCAGTCTCATTGTGGCTGCCTGAAGCTGTTTTTTACCCAACAATTTACAGACACGCCTAATGGCGGTCTCGGATTTGGGATTCAATATGCAAACAAATCTGCCTTCTCTCACCTGCACCACTGTGTCCCTCATACTTTTCCAGATGGGATGACAAAAGAGAAGAAAAGGCTTACTGCTTTCATTCTCTTCCGGAATTGTGCTTTAGAAATCTGGTTATGATATTCTTTTACTCAATTAAATTACAACTTATGCAATGACTGGGGAAGACAAAAGCCTGAATTTCAGAACCAGCATTCTTCTGCTTTGGTCATGAAGAGGCTGACACATGTAGTTCGTTAACCTCTGGAGAGCTAGAAATAAAGGTAATTTTGTCTCTTGTTTAGTCCATTGTAAGCATTATCCTCTCTTTCTCTGGACAATATTATATATTTAAACATCTCAGTGGAAATAATTGCACCTGCAATTATTTCCACTCTTTCTTCCCACTGTTAAACTATTAAAACAAAACAAAACTCTTTTTTTCTGTAAATAGGGCCTCAGTGGCCGATGAAAAAAATTAGGTAGAAATCCACATTTCTGTGGGATTTCCTTAATAATCTCAAATTTGCATTGGCAATTAAAACAGGAGTATTGTTCTCCCTGCCTCTTAGCCCTCTTGAGACTTTCTTGAAACTGAATTGGGATTTGAATGGGGATGGGCTAACATCATCTCTTCTCATTGATGGAGTTCACGTTTTGAATACTAAAGATAGCAAACCTGAGTCTCCAAGACTGTCAATGAAACCTGAAGAGATTCTTACTGTAGTACTTCAAGAGGTACTGAACATTAGTACGGACAAAACTAAGTAAGATTCGTCCTTTTCAGTATAAGCCTCAAATAATAGACAGAGGTCTAAAATTTGATTTTAATAACTAATGGAACTAATGGAAAACCTAATGTGCTAACTAGTGGAAATAATAATCAAGGGTCTATAAAAGAGTAAGCAACACTTTTACTTGCAAAAAAAGGGAGAAAAACAGAATGTATTAAGCTTGTTTGTTTATCTTTTACATGAAAATATTTCACAATAACCTATTTTGAAATATGTATTTTATTCTTTTGAAGAAACATTTTACAAAAAAAGATTTTTTTATTATAAATTAATTATAATTTGTACAATTACAGCCAGTTTATATATTATAGGTTGTAATTTATACAATTAACTATAAATTTTAAATATTACATTAATGTTGTTACTACTTATTTGATGTATTGAAAAAGTGTTGATATTAAGCAGGAATACTTTATCTGTAATCTTCAGGACTTATGAAAGGTTTACCATCAAATTCCCTCAGTTCACTTCACAGAACTGAATCTAATGAATTATTGTTTCTATAATCACCAATTTCTAATTATTTGCTTCTACAATATTTTTGGTCCCATTTGATGAGGATTCTATATCTGTATCCATTGTTATGCAGTGAATTTTGAGAGAAATTCCAGCTACTATGGAAAAAATTCAATCAGGGCCATTATATACCTTTTTCTGACAGACCAAAATAAAAATTTATGCTGCAGATTTATACCCTTTGACCTACTGTTCCAAATAAAATGGCTCTATCTATAAAATATTCCATAGGAATCAGTCCCATTTAGACTATGACCATTCCATTCATCTACTATGTGATGATTTTATGGGTATTAAGCACCAGATAAAATAAACCTTGTCATGGAACAGTTTTATGAAACTATAAACAACATATCCAGTGAATGATGTGTTCTCATTCTTAGGATAGATGAAAAGCAAAAGGCCTATAAATATCTGCTTCTCAAATCTAGCAGATAAATTGTGTCACAATATGTTCTTGATGAATGACTTCCTTTTTAAATTCTGATTATTTATCTTTAGCTATATGAAAAACTGTTTCCCAAAAGCATTGTATACTTCTTAATCTTCATTAGAAATCAGTATCAAAGTTGTCTTTTCAGTGGTCAGTTAGGATAAATACAGTATAGCTTTCAGTTCTCCTTCTATTAATAAATTATATATTACATTTAACTTAGAAGTTGGACTCCAAATAGTTGCAGAAGAAAGAAATGTTTTGGAACATGATCTCAATTATCAATTATTAAGAGGAAACGTTCCGCCTAAAGACAAAGGGTGAATTTAAGCCGTAAGTTTTAAACTTAGCACATCCAGATCTGGATTTTATTGTTCATTTTCCCTCTGCCCTCCATCTCCAAATAAATTATATCAGTTAATATATTACTAAATTTTTTGCTTTGAGCAAAATTTAATACAAATTGGATAATGGGCAACAATTTTTCTGGAATTACAGGAAAATTATTTTAGTTTCTTTGACGATTTCTTAATTGTTTTATGACACTCCAAAATGTGCTTGGTGCCAAGTAACATTTGGTAACAATATTATTTTACTTTAATGCTACATCTTAATTTTACTGATTTAAAGGCTTCTCTCTTTGTCTTTTCCAGCCCTCCTGTAAAAGAAGGGACTTAATTATTTGCTATAACATTTTGCTTAAACTGAACAATTAGAAATATATTCTCTCAACAGATATGATTTTTGGAGGGAGAAAGAATGAACAGTAAAATCCACTTGTGCACACAAGTTTACATTATTATTGTATACACAAAAATATGAAATCACAGCTGCAAATTCTTTAGCTGTTGGCTTTTTATGCACTGAGTTCTTTCCAAGAACCTAGAATATTGTAATGTATCAGTGTAGTTTATGTGTGGATTCAAGCAGTGTGGCTTTTTGTAATTGACAGAAATTTTGTCATTATCCTCACTTTCTTCTTTTCAGCCCCAGATAAATCTGGTGTGTTATGAGCCAAAGTTTTATCAGTATGTATTCAGAAATCCCGCCATATTTTAACCTGCTAATTTTCAACTACTTTTTCAACTCTATGTTCCCATCAATTTTTCATTACTTCACTGATAATTTTTACAGATGTTTCAATGAACCATTTTGATAACTGTAATATGTTATTGTTTATAATCAATTTATGTGATCTTTTTGCCCAAACTGAGTATATACTCTACTATTTTCATCTGCCTTTTTGCACAATCTGCGCTTTGAATCATTGATGATGTATTTTTCAATTCTGACCTTGATTGCATTTGGCTCTTGAGCAGCCAAATTGATTTCTTTTTTTAAAGTCCCAGTTGTAAGCCATTGTCAAGTTTTATCCACTTTGCCTTCAGTTTTTTTGTAGAAATTAACCATGTAATGCTTTTTCTTGACAGCATTGGTATTAACCCTCTAATCAAGTAATGTTAACCAACAATGTCAATGTTACTTATGAAAGTTACCCGGGAAAAAAAAGAAATGGAGCAAGAAATAGAGCCTTAAGCTAAGTTGTATTGCCACTACCTTTGTTTATGATAATCAGTGAATCCTGATTTGTAGATGGCAGGCTGGGTAAGACTAAAATAAAATTCTTCTTTAGAAATAGCATTCTGATTTGTTTAAAAAATGGATTGAGCATTAGCTGAAGACAGGTGAAAGGTCATTTTCACACACTGCTACCACTACATGTGGTTATTTTAGGATTATTCATAAAATATTAAGCCAAGACGATATCCTCTGTGGCCATCATCTTTTAAGCAGGCATTTGAGATATGATGAGAGAAATTGCAAAACGCAGAATGTGGCCCAGCTGATGGAAAGTTTTGAGATTGTCAGGGCAGATCAGATTGACAAACTCTGCTTGAAGAGCAGCTAATAGATATCAAAAACAGTTTTGTAGATGTGCACGTTTTACTTTAAGAAAGAAACTGCAAGAAAATATCTCAGAAAATATGTTCTTTTTTATAAACTCTTGATCCTGATTAGCTGAGGGCTAATCATTAATCAGCATGCCCTTTATTCTCTACATCAACCAAAGTTAACAACAAATAAGCCTACATTCCCCCTTCTGAAAAACTCCCACCCCTGCATATGTACTCCCTGTTGGACTTAAAAATGGAAACCATACCTACTACAAAATTATATCATTAAGTAGAGTGCACAATGGGGTTACCCATTGTAACACAATCAGCTGCTCAATCATTACCCCAGCAGAAGAGAGATTAAATAACTAGCCCTACAAGTTACAAGAGGGAAAGTAAATCAGCCTTCATTTTTGCACTCTGTGTGTCAAATGTTGTTCTTTTTTAAAAGAGAGTGTGAGCAGTAAGATGAAATTAGTCTCTGGGAAATACAATTGCTATCATTACTATCATCAAATAAAAGCCAACTGCTGCTGCTCCGCATACTGTGTAAAATATTGGAGAATTTTCATCTGAGTTCAAAGCATTCGGAGGACTACAAAAAGGGGGACCAGAAGAGCAAGGAGGTTAGGCTTTAGCTACACCATATGCTCTCTTTTCCCTCTGCCTTTAGCAGGGTGGACAAGGGACTCTAAATAAGCAGTGAGCCCAGTGAGGGGAAAATTAAGGGGGGAGGGGTGAGAAAAAAAAAGTAAGGATTAATTCGTCTGTTGTTCAGGGTACCTTGACAGAGGAAAGAAAAGTATTGAACCACAGCAACTTAAAGCAACCTTAATGTACCTTCTCGAAAGCAGGAGGAATATAATGCTAGGTGGTGTTCTGCTGATAAGCAAATCCCCCTAAATCCTTTCCATTTATTTCTTGGCCTGAAGAAATTACATATTACTTAGGAGCCAAATAAATAAATAAATAAAGCCCACATCTCTGAGAATCTAGATTGCTTGTTTATTGATTACATACCCGACTCTAGGGCATGTAGATGTGCATTAAAAACACACACACACACACACAAGCACGTACATGTTTTTCCAACCATTTTTCCTTACTTCAGACAAATCTTTGTTGATGTTTAGAGCTGGGTTGTGGACCAATTAGAATTTTTTTTTAAAAAAATGTGCTCCTTCTTCATCTGCCACCGACATATATCAATTATGAATTAGTACTTCTGGGATTTGGTCATTTTAGGATAGGCACAAATTCTACTATTGAGGTTTACTAGCAAGAAGTTCCACCAAGTTATTTATACTTCTGCTATAACCACTTCTAAGACAAGTCTGTGTTATGTAATGGCTTTGGAGGAAGAGGATATGGGGGGACTATGTCATCCCTTGAGATTTAGACTGAAGCATGGGGCTTTTTTCAGCAAACCACCAAGACTATTGATTTCATATGAAAGCCCAGACACCTATATACTCACACACCCATACATACATACTCTTGGCCAACTCACAATTGACCAAGCACAAGATTTTCAACTTCTACCCATAATAATGTTCTAAAACACTTTCCCTTGAATTTCTCTTTCATCAGACTGAAGGAGAACTCATGAACTCATGAACCATGACTTTCTTCAGTTGAGATGTCTTCTTGGTTGGACCTGTAATTCTAGATTATCTGACCTGATGCCTATGAGGTAAATGCAGATTGTAACCTCCTAAAAACTGCTGAAGATGAAAAAGCCAAAGTCTAAGGATATGTACCTTATTCACTTAGCAAAGCATAGCTTTCCAAAAGCCAGAGGTTCATCTGATCTAAGAAGCATCAGTCGCTCTTTCAGAATAAACTCCCAGTCACAGAAAATGAGCTTTCTGCTTGTTGTAGCAGCTATGCACTTCATAATAGTGACCCAAGAATATTTTTCATTTACAGTCTGCTTCTTTGCCAGAAATCAATATGTCATTTTGCTGGCATGTTTTGCCTCTGTCTCCTAGACATCTTTATTTAACTTTTATCTTTTCTCTTCCAAACGAGGAGAACTGTGTTGGATTTTGTTCTATTATTGATTAGATCATTTCGAGAGATAAATAAATAATTACAGGATCATAGCTATAAAGATAATAAAATACATCCTTTCTTAATAATATTTTGAAAAGCCTCCAGGGAAAATAAACAATGCTTATGTGTTCAGATGGCCACATTTAAATATGAGGACAAATTTGTTTTTGATTTTCACTCTTCACTGAATTCTGTAGAACATAGTTTTCTAAACAAATAAATACATAAACATGCATCTATATGTGAAAGAATGTACACAAAGCCCCAGAGAAACACTACTTAGAAAAATAAGAAATGTTCTTGTGTATAAAAGATTATGCAGATTTTTTTTTTTTAAAAAAAACCCACAATATCTGTTGTGGAAATGGAAAAGAATAAATGGAGACCTGAAAAAGAGAAACAGAAATAAATTGAAACTGATATTATAAATACTTTTAACCCTTTATATTTTGGCTTAATGATAAAATGTAGATAAAAGTAATATTCCCAGTGCTTTTTTTATAAAAAGAAAAAAGAAAAAAAGGTGCCGGAACTCACACATGTCATACAACTCGCCTTGCCTACCAAACAAGGTTCCATCCCAAAAAGGCGCCGGAACTCCGTTCTGGGCGTTCTATGACAAAAAAAAGCCCTGAATATTCCTATCAGCGTTTTGGCTTATTCGAATGTACAGTATACATAGTTATTATCCGCATTTTGATCTCGCAGTGTAGAACTTTCCAATTAAATGCATTATGAATTGTGTGAGGAACTTAAACCAAAGTAAAAATGTAGCTTAAAAGTATTCTAGAGCTGGCAATAATAATTGCTAATCTGGATGAAATTGCAATTGATCACAGATATTTATATAATATTCAAGAATATTGAGAATGGAAAAAAAAGGGACCTGGGTGAAAAAAATCAAGAAACTAAAAATATAAAAAATATATAAAAATAAAAAAAAATAATAAAATAATGAGCAAAAAAATAATATCTGAATGTGTATTTGGGAAAAACATATTTTAATCATTTTTATTTTTTATTTATTATTTAAATAGAAATTTTCATGAAGCCTTGAATTAAATTTGTTGTTGTTGTTTTGATGGAAACTGCCCAAATAGGACTTATGAGAGAGTGAAAAGAACTGGGGTGACATGACAGCAGTGTTCCAATATTTGAGGGGCTACCACAAAAAAAGAGGGGATCAACCTATTTTCTAAAGTACAATGGATGGAAACTAATCAAGGAGGGAAGCAACCTATAACTAAGGAGAAATTTTCTGTGAGAACAATTAAACTAGTGAAACGGCTTGCCTTCAGAAGTTGTGGGTGCTCATTCACTGGAGGCTTTTAAGAGATTGGACAGCCACTTATCTGGGAAGGTATAGGTCTCCTCAGTGGGATTCAAATATGTGAACAACCGGTTCTATGTATGGATGCCACTTCCCGAAGTCCATTCTGGGCCTGGGCAATAAAAAATTAGCTACCGGTTCTGCCGAAGTGGTGCGAACCCCACCACTGGGTCTCCTGCTTGAGCAGGAGGTTGGACTAGAAGACCTCCAAGGTCCCTTCCAACTCTGTTATTTTGTTATTCTGCATTCAAAACTAAAGCAGACTGAAAACATCTACCTCCTAAGTACACAAGTCTGGAAATGCAGCAAATGGCACCTGTAGGATATTGTCAAAATTGAAAAGATGGTGGATGGATTTAAGCCCCATTAATTTTGTATCTGTGTTGATATTTGATGTCCATCCTCCATCCCCATTATAATTATAATATGCCAATCAATGATCCTTCCAGCTAACCATCAGAAGTGAACAAAAACAATCCACAAATAGGATAGTCATAGTCTCATGTCTCCAGCCCATTGTGCCAAAAAGGATTTAGCTATTTCAGCTGTCCAAACAAATCAACATCCTGCAATTGGGGAGATCTAGATTTTGTTCAACTTGGTTCAAAATCTAAGTACAGAGGTGCCCTTACTTGTATATCACAATTTATCATATTTCAGTCTATTTCAAGTAAAACTGTATATTTTTTTCAGAGTAAAGCCTGTACATAGGCTTTCTGGAAAATCATGTTCCTCTATTTTATATTTATGGCTCCCCTGATTCCATGGGCTCAGAATAGCTTATCACAATGTTCATCAATCCTATTGATCACAGCCACCTCAATGGCTCATAATCAAGTCTTTCAGGGTAAAACTATTTAAAGAATTATAAAATAATAAAACATCAGAAATCTCTTGCAGACAATAAAACAATCACAACAATGAAATGTAACAGCAATTGCAATAGGAAATAGCTATTTTGCCCATCATTCATGCAAGAAATGGAAAAAAATCATAACCAGAATCCAGAACTGACCCAAAAAAAAAAGAACAAGCTTGATGAACACCCTTGAGAAAATGTTCCAGGACCTGGAGCTGAATCCTATGAAACAGTGGTTCCCAACCTTTTCTATATCCCACACCCTAGAACACTTCTGATATATTCTTGCACCCCTTAGAAAAGTTTGAAATAACGGCAATGAATTATGCATATACAATATAATTTTGAAACTTCTAAACCCACGTTTTCGCACCCCCTGGAATATAATCGAGCACCCCCAGGAGATGCGAGCACCCCGATTGGGAACTCCTGCTATAAAAGAACCTACTCATAGCCCTCATCATCCAAGCCTTGGAAACTTGCCCAATACAACATAAGAGCAAACAGCTCTTTAGCTTCAGTTCTTTGTCTAAGAAGGAGAAGGAAGGAGAAAGGTTTGTCATACAAAATACAGGAGTTAACTCTTTGAGCTGGATCTCAACAATATAATCCATAAAGCCATAGCTCAACACCTTGCCCAATCTCTTCTTAAAAATTTCCAGTGTTGGAGTACCCACAACTTCTGGAGGCAAGTTGTTCCACTGATTAATTGTTTGAACTGTCAGGAAATTTCTCCTTAGTTCTAGGTTGCTTCTCTCCTTTATTAGTTTCCATCTATTGCTTCTTGTCCTGCCTTCAGGTGCTTTGGAGAATCAGTTGACTCCCTTACAACATTAAAAGTCCTCATTATAAACCCACAACACATACCTTCCTGCAATGGCAACAAACACAGTCAAACCAGCTATGCATGCTGGTTTATCAAAGTTTTGACAAAACTCCTCTACAGATCTGCCAGAATCTACAAAAATATATAACAATGTCCTATGTACTAGAATTTTGTGGAGGTTCAAAATGGCACAGGAGGCAAAGCAAATGGTCAAAGCACGCTATCCTCTCCATCAAGGCAAAGTACCTCATCCAAGTGGATTAGCTGCAATTTACAGAGGCCTATTACACGCAATTAGTATGCTGTGTTAAATCACACTTTTTTGGAATGGTCCTCCTGCCATGTCATTCAAAGGTCAAAAATAGCTTTCAGCTCCTGAGAGTTACCCATTAATTACGGTGAATTATATGGTGAAAAATGAAGTGATAGGGATAAATAGTATCACTTCAGTTTTTTATATTTTAATATGTTCCATTAATGTTTTTGAGTGCTGCTTTTTAGTTTATTATATTACTTAATATATAAAATTATGTGTAAGGTGTCATACACATTCATCAGTGTTGTCCCTGGCAAATGTAAAATGAACTTTCAAGAGAAGGGAGAAGGGTGCAAAAGTGTATCTTCTGCAGATTAACTGATGTTTCTTTTTAAACTGAAAAGACACCATTCCAAGCAATCTGATATCATTGCCAAAAATATTTCCAGACTCAGTTTTAAAGGTATCTCTACTGTAACAGGGTTAACAACATTTCTTATTGAAGTTTTTATTTAAATGTGGAGGGCATGCACCTTTGCAGTTAAAAAGAAGAAAGAAGACACTGACCCTTTCATAAATTTTACTAAATTGTCTAACACCTAAATATTTGTTTCTACTACTGGGAATTATATAACTTTCAATAGTGGTGAAAACCTCAGGAGAAGGATGAGGATGAAGGTTCGTTCTCCAAGCTTGTGGGTTGGTTTTGTTACCAGGCTAGGTAACATCTTCAGCGAAGTTTAGGGGATGGCAATGTCAGTGTTCTTCTGTTTATAAGAGCTTCAAGTGTGGGTGTGTCAAGTGAGAGTCTTGTGATGGGTCTTACGATGGGTCAGGTGTGAGTCATCAATGAGATTCTTGTGATGGGTTTTGTGATGGGGAGGTCAGGGTCAGGGTCATTGGGAGGTGAACTGCTGATGGGTGGGCTTGCATAGGTTGGTTGAGGGTCGGTGGTGTCTCTGGTTGGCTGTGCAGTTGATTTGGATTCTGAGAGGTTAGTAGGATGGTTGTAAGTCATTGTGACTGTTGATGGAATTGCTTGTGGAGTGCCAGGTTTGTACGAACTCACAAGTGTGGTGGGTTGCAGCATGGCCAATGATTTTAGTGTTGTTCCAATCAAACTGGTGCTGTTTGCTGTCAGTGTAGGTAGAGATTAAGGATTTGGGATTGTGGCATTTAACTGCCGGCTGGTGTTCATGGATCCTGTTTTTGTACTGTACAAAATCAACTGTAACCATTGCAACCAATTCTATGTGGGACAAACATCACTTCAATTAAAAACCTATATTGTGGCATTCTAGACAAGGCATCAGCCTACCAACCCCTCAGAATCCAAATCAACCTCATAGCTAACCAGAGATAGCACCAACTCTCAACCAATCCACACAAGCCCCATCCACTGAATGATCCTGACCTGATGTAACCTCCCTATCACAAGACCTATCACAAGACTCTCATTGAGGCAGTAAAATTCAGTTAGTGAATGGTTGAGTGGCCAAGGCATATTATTGACTGGCCCTAAGTAAAAAAGAAAATCAATACAATAGGTAAAGAATCACATTCTAAATAGTCTCCTTTATAAATAAATGTCTTGCATGTAGACAAAAAATATAGCAAAGAAACAACTGTGGTACAATTTTCTCTTGCTGAGTTTGTTTGTTTTTCATAGAGACATACTTATTTGTGTGAGTGTGGCTGTACCTTTGTGCCATTATAATGTGGCTGTGGTTATGTTAATCACTTTAAAGTAGTTTTTATATTTATTTTATGTTTATTGTTTATCCTGCATACTTGATGGACATACTTTTGGCTGAAGAAAGGGTTGATTCATTATGTATCATCAAATTGGTGGTTACTCTTAGCAATCACATAGGCAGCTTTTCAATAGAATAATTTGTCCCTAACTTTGTCATTCAGATCTTCCAGTTAAATGGAAGGCTATTAATGTTTAAATAAACAAACGAGCAAGTAAGCAAGCAGAGTCCCAACAGTAGAGACCTTGATAGTCTCTGAGCTTGACTGTTTACTTAACAGACATATCATTACTCAACAAAGTTATGGTTATTATTTTGTGCTTGACTATTTGTCAGGTGTTAATCCTTGCTTATCTAAATTTCAACTGCTGGAGAGGATGTGTTCTGGCCTTTTTATTTTATTTTTTAGTTATGCTGAATAGGTGTAGCATGGCTTGCATGTTGATGAAAGTTTATGAAACTGTATGGTTCTGAAGACAATTGATGAAGAACTCAAGGAACAATAAAGTAGAAGGCAGAGCTCTGTGGTTTACTGTTTTTGCTAGACAAATTGACATAACATCTTTTTATATTTGCTTCCCATGATGTGAACTCTAGCATGTGCTTGCCTCCTACTAGCAGAAAAGTAGATAATTGATGGTTATTAATAAATGTGGCATCAAAAATATAATAGTGCCATAGGGAAGTTTTCATTTAGACAGATTGGAAGACTGGGGGGAAATATATCCAAAAAGGCAAAAATTTCACACTGCCAAAAATGTTTTATTTAAACCTTAGGTGGCAAGGAATAAAACAACATAAGCAGAATAGCTTTTAATAAATGTGTTTTAGACTTTCTTTTTTTAAAAAATTATAGAGTACAGAAATAGCTCAGAGTCCAATAAGAGAAACATCTACTTTTGAATATTCCCCATAATGCACTAAGCTGCTCCTTTGCCAGACTTTAAATCTTAAGTAGTACAATCTGCTGTTAGCACAATTGATCTTTTTTCCCCCACTTCATTTGCTTGCTTTGCTCAGAATAACATGTCTCTGAAACACTGTTTAAGTACCATTACTCTGAGGGGAGACATCAAGATCCAGGGTGGTCTCCAAATACTTTGAAATGCAGAATAAATCTTCCTTAACTCTTTCTGCACATGAAAGACATGACCTGGAACTAGTCCCTTAATAATTTTTACAAATCACAGTCTAGTTAGGATATACCTTTGGGGGGGGGAATAAAAACCATGTTCAAGCAAAGCATTACCCCCACCCCAAAAACATACAAAGTAAGTTGTTAAATAAAGCAGTGGTGGGAGAAATGGAGAAGCTGATATCTATCTATCTATCTATCTATCTATCTATCTATCTATCTATCTATCTATCTATCTATCTATCTATCATCTATCTATCTATCTATCTATCTATCTATCTATCTATCTATCTATCTATCTATCTATCTATCTATCTATCTATCTATCTATCCAAACTATATTAATTTCACTATTTTGGCTTTTCCTAAACACTTCTCATTTTCTAACCTATTATTTTCAATGAAGAAAAAGTAATAGCAAAAAAAATGTTACATAGCTCTAGAACAGGCATGTCAAACTCGCGATGTCACATGACATCACGCGACATATCGGGACTTTTCCCCCATTGCCAGCAATGGGGTAGGCACGGTTTCGGTGTGACGCATCTGGCCCGTGGGCCAGCAGTTTGACATGCCTGCTCTAGGATGTCTCTGTGTCTCTGTGTATGCTTGTGTATAAGGGGATTCAATGAACATTCTGCCCAAGGCTTACTTTATTATTTATTGGAAGCTTACTTTATTATGCAGATGAGAACAGGAAGGTAGAAAATAAATATAATGCAATCATTTACACAACACACTAAGCTATAATTACATATTTGACTGAGAGAATACTGAAATCAAAGACTATACAATGATCTAAACATCTAGGGAATTTCCAGAAGCCTGACAATCAAATAAATGAAGCACTAACAGATCCATTGAGCTGGAGACCATCTACTTCCCACTCAGACACCTGATCTAAAACACTCACAACAAACATTCCAGGACGAACAATCAAAATGGAGACTGCAGCACTTCCAAGCACCAATTGATTGATACCTCATAGGAAACCTCCATCCACCAATCAATCTCCCTGGGTTCAAATTCCATGCAGACCACTAATGCCACAGACAACCCCCACTTCTTCTGAACCACTAAAGCACCTTCATTGAGACTCAGCATGACATCTCTGCAGAAAACCTGATTAGTACCTCAGTATTTATCTCCCAAGATCAAAGAAGCTGACTGTAAGGTAGATTTGAAATACTGGTTTTGATCTTCTGTGCACTTTTTATTATTATATCAGTGGTTTTGTTACATTGGGAATAAATGACATAGATGCATCAGACACTAATAAAGTATTTTGCCTACTCCAAATTCCATAACTGTGTGCCATTTAAAAGAAAAGCTTGCCTTATTCAAAGGGCATGTCTTAACTTTCTGCTTCAAACATGGCTCTGCCATATCATCACATTACATCAACTTGTCATTTCTAAGACACAAATACTCAGAATTCTTATGCTATAACTTTTCTTAACTGATATATATAAGTGATCATATAGGATACATCATTTTGGTTTCTAGGAGAAATGGACACATACACAAATCTTTTTGTCAACTGTATAAAGCAGAGATGAACACGGTGGAAAAAAGGAGATATGATCAAAGAACATAAGTTTTTTAAAACTTATGTAAAATCTTATAATAAAAAATAGTTTTAAAAAAACTCTGTGGGCTATTTTTAGAAATATCAACCAATTAAAAAAATTATTTGATTAATCCTTTTCATTTGAATAATGAATTAGGTTAGGACCTAAAACTTGTGAATGACTTTGGGTCAATTTAGTCCAATCTATCTACTGAGGCTGCTACTGTGGGAACAAAATTGAAGAAATACTACTATTCACTCAGATTGTGCTCCTGGAAAAATAAAATATAAATATAATGAATACATAGAATTAAATATATTAAATAGATATTAGCAATATGACTTCTTAAGGTATTGAAGATGTTATTAGATAAACATCTTAGTACTAGGAAACAAATTTGCATTTAAACTTTAAACATTTTTTGGTAATTGTCACTAATGTAAACAGGACACAGACAAGTAAAACCAATGAGAAAATAAACAAATTTGTCTTCAGCTTGCATTTCAGATGAATAAAAAATATTCTCCTTAAACTGAAATAGCCAGTTGCTGTAAATTACTGTATTTTTTATATATTGATTTTATTTGTTAATGTTTTTATTTACTGTGTTCTTATAAGGGATGATTGTAATACTTTTATGTTATAAGCCCCCCAGAGTCACTGGTTAAGAGATGGGCAGCAAATAAATTTTATAAATAAAATAAAATATATACTTAAAACAGTTATTTAATACACTGATCAATTCTTCTAGATTAAGATTCAAATAATTATCTATCATTATAGCTGGATATGCAGGAAATGCTGCTGTCTTGGGTAGATTAATTTAGTCAACAATCCCTTTGTGCATTCTTGAAGAGTTAGAAGGAAGTTAAATTCTTCAGTTGATGAATTAACAGCTCTGTGATGTTCTAGGAATTTTTAAGTGTAATTTTGAACAATGGATGCACTTAACAATTGAAGGAGCCTATAGAAAGTAAGTGCCCAACTTTGTTATTTGATACTATAAATATCTGGTAAAAAAGGTCATATTTATTTGTATTTGTATTTATTCCTAAGGAGAGGAGGATGAACTCCTGTGACTTCTATTCCATCGAAAATAGCCTCCTCACAATGTATCCAAAGCTTTCTTTATCCATGTATTTAGTGTCCATTTAGACTGTATTAGGTATAGTAAAGTCAGATTGGTCTTTTTTATGTGTGCATTTATTAAAAAGAGAGCACCACGAAACAGACAAAATTGATTTTAACAGCCTGGCAAATGCACAGCTGGAATGCACTTTTCAAAGTGAGTATTAGACCAAAAGAATTTGAGTGGTTTCAGCCACCATCTGGAACATGCTGAGCTTATTTATACGCCTTTTAAAATTTCAGAATGCATCTGGATGGAGAGACATCAGTTTAGGGGAATTTGCTTTATTGCACTCATGGAGGAATATTTTGCTTCCTCAAAATGGTCTTCCAAGTGGGTTGGCATAAAAGTTGATTGAGGGTGCCATGCTGACTGGGTGACCAAATGCAGTGACAGGTAAATGTGCTGAGGAAAGGAAAGTTTCAGTCATGTGGAAATAATAAATTCTGCCTTGGTTTGCTGTTGCGAAGCTCATGCAGAGATGCATTGGTTTCACTGTCATTAACATGCAATACAAACATGTGCAAAGAATGCGCAATAGGAGAAACACTCGGGGGCAACCATGACTTTCAATTCTAATTTCAGAATTATGCAGCAATTATAGAATATTAATTAATGCAATAAATTGTTTAAATAAATAAATTAAGAGGAACAACAATATTGTTTACTTTTCCTGGAGAAAAATGGAATATAAATATAATAAATTCACCAGTTCTAATACTAACTACCATTTACCTTAAAATAGAGCTGGATTAACTGCACCAAGTAATTTATTAAAATAGTAACCTCCCCCCAAGTTAAGACATACTGTATGTATCCCAAAGATATGTAGGTTAAGGTTGTCTCCTTTACTAGCTGTTTACCTGATTTCAAACAGCCACTTTTCCAATATTAATGTACTATAACCCCATCATCTATTGTTCAGCATTTGATGTTCTCTACCCATTCTTTGCTTGTCAGGAGGTCACAAAAAGTGATCAGATAACTCCAGGACACTGCAACTATCATAAACATATGCCAAGCATCCAGATTTTGATCACATGACCACAGAATGTAAATGTGAAAAATGATCATGAGTCATTTTTTTCATTGCCATTGTAATTAACAAATGTTTCTAAGTTTTAGGACTCCTATATAGAAATGACCTATTGAAAAAACCTGGGACAATTTAGTCAGACCAAGGGGACATGTGTTATCCATCATCCATTCAGGTACATAAAAAGGATGCCAGAAGAAAGACAGGAATAATTTTCCATTTACACAGAAACTAAGACCAACAATAATGAATATAAGTTGCAGCTCCATTTTATTTAAGTATAAGGAATATTTTTCCAAGAATAGGATCTGTACAATAGTAGAATAGATAACTTACAGACATTGTTGATTTTCCATTTCTGGAGGCTTTGAAGAAAAGATTGGAGAGCCACATCTAGATGATGGTTTTACTGGCTTTCCTACACATTGCAGAGGGCAGGATTAGATGATGTTTGTGGTGTCTTCTAATTTTACAATTTTATGATTTTAAAGTTCTACCATTTCTCCCTCTTGTATTTGCAAACCAGGCTAAGCAAAAAAAAAAGAGTAACTGAGAAAGGTGTTCGCTATATGAGAAAACTCTTCTATAAATAGTAGCCTGTTTGTTTCAGAGAAAATGCTTGCAGAAATTTCTGCAAGAGAAAAACTTCATAAACACTGAGGATTATCATGAACAAACAATGGGGCAAGTTAAATGTATCATATCAAGATTATGACTGACATAAATTGCCATGTAAAACTAAAACATATGGAGGGATCATCTTTTTCCAAGAGTCTCTACCTGCCCAACTAGATTGAGCAGAATAGGAATGCTGCAGATCCTGTCAGCTAAGGAATATCAACTGGTGGAGACTAGAAGACCAGCTTTTTCTGCAGTGGACCCTGCTCTATGGAATATCCTCCCTTCACAGATTAGAATGGCCCCAACCCTGTTAGTTTTTCATTAGGATGTAAAAACTTGGCTATCTTCCTGTATCTAGGGTGCTAAATGTGATAAGGGACCCATTTCCTAGCTGTATTGCTAACTGGCTAAGTAACTTTTAATTCTTTACCTGAAGCACCTGTGCAAAACTATAAGCAATTCTCCCTCTAATTTGTCAGCCCCTCAAAGTAAACCTCTACCCTCTACCTACCAAAGAGAAATGACATTACCTCCATATTGCTCATATAATAATTGTATGATAGTACATAAAAGGTGAATAGAATAGAGCTGGAAGGGACCTTGGAGGTCTTCTAGTCCAGCCCTTTCATCAAGCAGGAGAACCTATATCATCTCAGACAAGTGACTGTCTAGCCTCTTCTTAAAAATCTCCAGTGATGGAGAGCCCACAATTTCTGGAGGCAAGCTGTTCCACTGGTTAATTATCCTCACTGTCAGGAAGTTTCTCCTTAATTCTAAATTGCTGCTCTCTTTGATCAGTTTCCAACCATTGTTTCTTGTCCTGCTCTCTGATGCTTTGATGAATAATGTGACCCCCTCTTCTTTGTGGCAGCCCCTCAAATACTGGAATACTGCTATCATGTCTCCCCAATTTCTTCTTTTCTTTAGACTAGCCAAACCCAAGTCCTGCAGCCGTTCTTCCTATGTTTTAGTCTCCAGGCCTTTGATCATCTTTGTTGCTCTTTTCTGAAAGTGTTTTGTTTTTAAGAATAGCACATCATGGTGGATTCCTAGTTTATATCCTTTTCCTGAGACTACATAAAGATCTCTATTTGCCGAAGAAGAAACTGAGTTTTCAATACAACAGAATAATTTTATGCCTCAGCAACTGCAAAAAAAAATATTGAACTGTATGGCAGGCTCCAGCCTCTCTACTAAGTTTCCTACTTATCCATAATGTGAAAATGAGTGAAACAAATGCTAATATCTGACATTGCTGAGTTGTCGACAGATGTCAGCTCATTAAGTTCCACTTGCTGGTTCCCCACCACCTTGCTGATATATCACATAAATTGCTTTTTAGCTGGCGTTCTGTTGCTATGCTTCAAAGTAGCTTGGGTGTGGGAGCTCTCTTTTTATTCCCTCCTCCAGTCATTTGGCTCTCCACAAAAGACAGGATAGGTTGAATAAGATGCAGGATGCAGTTTAGTGAATTGACTGCATCTGGAAATGCAGATATAAGAGATGCATATTTTGAATTTAGAAGTGAACCAAGGTGAAAAAGGCCATATAATGCTTCAAAAAATAGAGGCAGCAAACAGAAGAGAATATTGAACAATAAAAAGCAAAGGTGCTTGATGAGATGTACATGATTTTGCTTCCCCCATGATCCTCTTTTCCAACAGGGCACAAGAATGAAAACTAAAAGAATGGATAAATGCAAGGATGGATTGTTTTCCTAAGACAGTCCACCTATAGGCATTATAGGGTTAATTTATAATCTTCCTATTGCCTTCTTTAAATGATTATAGTTATTGTTCATTTCACATGTTATGACCCATGATTTATTTACATATAAATAAACAGATGATGATGAGAAAACATCCTGGTCTTTTCTCTGGGGAGTTCTAAGATGTTGACAAGAAGTTTCCAGGTAAGTTCCCATATAGATAACAAAAGAAATTGAGATCAGTGTTGTGTCCATAATCTATTGTAGCCTCTGACTACATCCTCCCATGTCTTTTCCCCCTCTGCTTTAAAATAAGAATAAAACTATGAGCAGCTACAACAAAATAGATGGTGGCCATTTTTATTGGCATGATCTTGGGGAAACAACAGTTTTGCAACAATTAGGAACATTTTTCTCCTGTTGATGTCATGCAATTACCGTAGTGGTCAAGGCAAACATTTTCAACTTTAGTTTTAGGGTTTAAGAAAATTTTAAAAGGGAAAATGATATCTTAAACCTTGGAATCAAACACCACTTTTGCCCTACTCTCTCATCCCTCAATTGAAATTGCCTGCTCTGAGGTTCTAATAGCCAGAAATATATGCTAGATAGCTTCTCCTTCTTCCTTCTTCCAATCTTTGTTTCCTAAACTGCTTTGGAAAATGTAAGGTAGAGGCAGCATTGAGAAGTCCAGTGTGGTGGTGATAGTAAGGAGGAGGAGAAGGAGAAGGAGAAGGAGAAGGAGAAGGAGAAGGAGAAGGAGAAGGAGAAGGAGAAGGAGAATTAAATGTATATGCCACCTGAGCCCTAGTGATTCTGGGATGGGAGTCAGTTTGCACAATGATAAAAAAAGCCATCTGTATATAACAAGACTGAAGTATCAAAAGCATCAAGACATTACACTTGCAATTAAAATTTGAACACAGTAGTTCTGAATCCAAATGTGATTTAGGTTATTATAAAAAATAGATACCCAAATATTCTAATATAGAGAACACTGATCAATAATCTTGTAATGTTATTTATGAACTGAATTCCTACAAAAACAATATTTACATCCATAAAAATAGCAACAGCTTCATATAGCTTCAGATATTGGAAATGTACTCAGCTTGCAGGCACTCAGTTTGATAAAGCTATCAGGGTCCTAAAGTAAAGAAGCTCTGCCTTATAGAACTTGCTCAGCTCAATGTGGCTGTAACCAAACCTGCCAAAACTGCAATTTAGTGAGCCACACAACATAAGAGAGTAAAAATGAAAATTACAGTTGCGTAGACAGAAAAAATACAAAACAAGCAGAGGATAAAAAAAGAGGGGGGAAAAGAAAAGGGGAGGGAGAGAGAGAACAAAAATGTAATTGCCTGCCTATCAGCTTCACTATCATAATTACTTTCTAACTCAGACACAGGTTGAATCAGATGAACAAGCAAATCAATTTTTGTAGTTGGCAATCAGTGCATTCTTAGCTCATAAATTAAAATGTCACTGCTAGAGTGAGTGCAAAGTGATGCCTGTTTGGCAATTTTCAGGGAACAAACAGATCCCTTTGCTTCGGTTCTTATTTTTGGCCTTGCTAGTGCCTGTCCTTATACATTGCTTAGCACAAAGATGATGGTATGTTGCCAAGTATAGGAAGGGAGAGAAGGCAGTCCATTTAAGGAATTGACCTAGAGATGGATGCAAATCAAGATTGCTTCTATAATAGGTTTACTATTTGTTCACCTATCAAGTCATTGTAATTATGATTGGTTGCATACAGTAGTTAGCTAGATGTTTAGACTGGATTTGGCATTTTTATTCACCTGTTGAATTCTTCTCAAGGACCTGAGATAGGCAGATGCTGTTTGATGATGTTAAAGGTATTATTGCAAGATGTAAACTGCTCCAATTAATTCTGCTCTTTGCAATTGACTAATGATGATTTTGTCAATGCTGTTCAGCAGTGCTCCAAATGTTTTAGGATTTCATCCAAGGCATATATTGCTATTGGTACTATCTATGCTTTCTTTTGCTGTAGTTGTTCTACTTCTATTTGCAGGTGTTTGTATTTTGTTATTTTTCTCCGGTTCTTTCTCTACCGAAATTCTACTTTTCAGACTGTTTTCTGTTTCTTATCAACAATTGTTAAGTCTTTCCTCATAGTTTAATTCCATGCTATTTACATATCAATCTGTAATGTATTTTATCTATCTATCTATCTATCTATCTATCTATCTATCTATCTATCTATCTATCTATCTATCTATCTATCTATCTATCTATCTATCTATCTATCTATCTATCTATCTATCTATCTATCTATCTATCTATCCTATCTATCATCACCTAAATGTATTTAAGGGTGTATTGCTTCCAAACTAAACCCTATACTCTATTACTCCAATGAGAGAATAAGGAGAAATACAAGAAATTCAGTTATGAAAACTTATACTATTATGTAAAGTTTCCTCTATATTTATACATCATGAAAGGGGTATGCCACTATTTTCTCAACATCCCCATATAGCCTACAGCCCAGGGATTTCATGGTGGTATCCAATCCAAGTACTAATCTGATCTGGATCAGCTTATCTTTTTCAAACTAGCTTAGTTCAATAGGTGCAGCCTCTAGCAGGTCTCTAAAGAAGACTACAGTATGAATGCTAAATGCAGAAAAATTCTCACTGTACAAAAGAGACCTGGGAGGGGAGAAACTACAAAAATTATTTGATGAAGAAATCAATTTAGAATATTCAACCGTAAGTGTCCAACATTATACGATTCTAACCAAATGCTATATATGTTTATTCTATGTAATTCCTATGTGCAAATAAAAACATAGCACAAAAAATAGTTATAAGAAAAAATTGAGAAAAATTAAATTATGGAAATAAAGCCCAAAAAGTACACATCCTGGGAAAAAGTACTGCATGGTTTTGCCAAGTGCCAGGCCAGTGATCAGCTGCCCAGGCAATTGGTTATTTTGGATTTAGAGACAATAAGCACATCACTGAATAATGAGATTTTAAGCTTTATTATTAACTGAAGCAAAAAGATTCAAAAGCTTAACTTACAAAGCATACATACCAAGCAATATGATATCCAAATGTCTTATAAGTTGTCAGGAACTCCTTAATAAGAATAGCAGAGATACTTCAAGGGTGGCCGGTTTTCACAGTATCCCAATGTTAGATTCTTGCAGAAGCTCCCAGCTTAAAGGACACTACCACAGTTTTTATGAAACCTCAACCTTCATGGCCTTGCCTTTATAGTCATCAAACTGTAAGGCTTGATCTTGATCAGGTAGCCCATGACTCTGGGATGAGAACCAAAAGTAAGATTCCCCCCCTCTCCTTTATTCAGCAAGTTGAGTAAAAAATGAACAATTTAACTCAGAATGAGCTCTAAACTTTTAAACTATTCGTAATATGAAAGAGAAATCAAAATATATCCTTGAAGTATAATAGTCCTTGAAGTATAATAGTCTCCTGTATTGCCACCACATGCATGGAGAAATGTGAATCTAAGAAGAAATCCATATGCAAGTTTATTTTTTTTCTGCTTAATTCTTAAACAGTAGTATTAAACCAAAATTTTGGTCAGCAGAATGACTACTTCAATTAAAATGAAAAAGAAGATTAATGCAGATGGTACATATTGTTCCAATGTTATTAATAACAAAATAACAAAGTTGGAAAGAAACTTGGAGGTCTTGTAGTCCAATCCCTTGGTCAAGCAGGAGACTCTATACTATGCCAGACAATTGGCTGTCCAATCTCTTTTTTAAATCCTTAAAAACCAATGATGGAGCACCCACACTTTGAAGGGAAGCTGTTCCACTGATTAATTGTTCTCACTGTCAGGAAAATTCTCCTTAGTTCTAAGTTGGATCTCTCTTTGATAAGTTTCCATCCCTTTCTTCTTGTCCTGGAAAATAGTTTGACTCCCTCTTCTTTTTGGCAACCCCCTTGGATATTGGAAGACTGCTGTCTTTTTCTTTTCATTAGACTAGACATACCCAATTCCTGCAACCATTCTTCTTATGTTTTAGCCTCCAGTCCCCTAATCACCTTTGTTGTTCTGTCTCTACAATTTTTCTAGAGATTCAATATCTTCTTTGTATCATGGTGACCAAAACTGAATGTAATATTCCAAGTGTGGTCTTATCAAGACATTACAAAGAAGTTACTAGCACTTCACGTGAAATTCTATCTCTCTGTTAATGCAGCCTAGGACTGCATTGGCTTTTTTGGTGGCTGCAGCACACTGCTGACTCATATTTAAGTGTTTGTCCACTAGGACATCTAGATCTCTCTCATAGTTACTGTTACTGAGTCAGGTACCACCTATTCTATATCTGTGCATTTGGTTTTTCTTGTCTAAGTGTAAAGCCTTACTTTTCTCACCACCGAATTTCATTTTGTGGGATAAAGCCCAGTGTTTGAGTCTCTCAAGATTCAGAAGCCTATCTTCTAAAGCAAGGATATCAAATTCGATCACGTCATGTGATGTATCATGACGTATCATGATGCTTTTTGCCTTTGCGGAGCAGGGGTGCACATGGCTTGTGCTTAATGCATCCAGCCTGCGGGCCGCCAGTTTGACACCCCTGTTCTAAAGTATTAGCTATTCTTTCCCCCTTAGTGTTGCCTGCAAATGTAATGAATTCTTCTTCTATCCCCTCATCTAAATCATTTAAGAAGATGTTGAAGAGTACTTGGCCTAATACAGAAACTTAGGGTATACCCCACTGCATACTTTCCTGCATGTAGATACAGTGGAAAGGGCCTTGTTGTATACAATCTTCTTTAGGTCCAGTACAGTCAGCTACTATGATTCAGGGCACATTGCACTCAGCCCATTTTTTTTTCTATCTCAACAACTGATTATAGCATTTCAGAAAGTGAAATTATACTTACAGTGGAGTGTCTGGCTTTTTAACTAATGATTGGGGGTAATTTGATCTTGTCTAATGCAGCAGCAAAATGAATGAAAGATTGGGGGCATTATGTGATTGGCTGAGTTTCTGTTCTTATCTTTCACCAGAAGCTATGAGAGCTTCTCCTAATGCCTCTTGCTTCCTGATCAATTTGCCTTTGAGTTGCAGATGGTTTTCAGGTAAACTGTTCCAGCCATGGGGGAACTAAAAGTTTTGCTGTGCTGTAGTAACTAAAAGCAATTTGAAGTCAGTGCAGTGGGGTCAGAAAAAATAGGAGACTATCCTTTAATTGAGGGAAGGATTATTGAGGCAGCAGCACACTTGCTGGGACAGGATGCACTGTGTTACTTAGAACAAATAAAAGAGGCTCTAATGACACCGATAAGTTGAGCATTTTGGTGAGACTGCTTCCTGGCAGCAGTGGGGATTTCAGCCTCCATTTATCCTCTTTGGTTCTGATGTCTGATAAGGACGAACAAAGGCTTCTCAGCTTCTGACATGCAAAGAACAAAGTGGCTGCACAAATGAAAAGAGAGTTAAGGCAATCTGTCCTCTGAATTGCATTGTGCAACAGAGAACATTTAATCTCAAAATGATCTGGGGGCTTGCCATCTAGAGAGCGAGTTTGATGTAGTGGTGAAGGTACCAGGCTGGAAACTGAGGGACGGTGAGTTCTAATCCCACCTCAAGCACAAACGCACTTTGGGCAAATCATTCTCCCTTAGCCCTAGGAAGCGGCCAATGCCACTTCTGAAATCTTGCCAAGAAAACTGAAGGGGCTTGTCCAGGCAATTGCCAAAAGTTAAAGGAACATGTACATCTGTGTGCATGCATATACACCTGCACACACCCTGATGTAGTGAATGCTTGTATACCTCTTGTTCAGAAAGAGCATTTTTGTTGTTTTTGGTTATTATTACTGCTACTATTTCTTCTACGTGGATGTTGGGAACAAATCATTTCATTTTATACTTGTTCCTAAGCTAAAGAATGTGTTCCTTTCTGCTTACTGGAGCTTATTAGAATACATCCCTCCTACATAATTAAAAGGTGTCACTTGGTACAGAAGCCAAGCTTTGAAATTGCCACAGGAGATACTGATATTAAAAGTCATATAACAGTTTCAATCAGGCAAAGCTTGGGCTGTGTAGTGGCAAGTGATTGTCCTTGACTTGCAATGCAGAAAACACAGAATCCTAGAAATTTCAGACTACAGTATTTCCCTATGGCAGGGGTGTCAAACTCAATTTCATTGAGGGCTGCATCAGCATTATGGTTGCCCTCAGAGGACCAGTTGTTGTCCCTCTCTCTCCCTCAGGCTTGCCCCACAGAAGTCTCTCCTATCCCTCTCTCTCCCTCAGGCTTGCCCCACAGAAGCTTCTCCTATTCTATCCTTCTCTCTCCCTTAGGCTTGTGCCACTAACATCTTTCCTCTCTTCCCTATCACCTTCTCTCTCCCCCCACTCCTCCTCCTTCCCACCAAAACCCCTCCTTTTATATCTCCTCCTCCTCCATGCATTCATTCACTGCCCAGCTGGACTTTTCATGCAGCACTCATCAGGTGGAGCTGAATGCGCTGATTCTGGGGTCCCTGCCAACCCCTGGCAGCCCCAAAGCTCCAGCTGATTCTTCCCCCAAAGACTGCATGTGGCTGCTGGTCACCCCCGAGGCCACCAGAAGCCCCAATCAGCTGGAGCCACAAGTGCCCAACCTGGGGCCTCACAGAGTTCCAGCAATACCACAGCTCCAGCTGACTCTTCGCCTGAAGACTGCTTACGGCTGTTGATCAGATGCCACCAGAAGCCCTGATCAGCTGGAACTGAGCGTGCTGATCCTGGGCCCTCAGCAGAGCACCAGCAACACCGCAGCTCCAGCTGACTCTCCCCCAGGTCTCTCTGGCACTGCCAGCACTTCAGCTCAACCCTCCCCCCCCCGGATACATACTCAATCACCTCCTCCTCCTAGTCTGCTTGCAGGTCAGATCTAAATACATCATAGGCTGGATTTGGCCCATGGGTCTTGAGTTTGACATGTCTGTCCTATGGTGTGTTTTTTTTACTCCTCTATCCCTGCTATGATTCTATGGCAGCTTGAAGGATGAATGAGTGACAGATGAGAAAATCCATTAGAAAATTACTGCAATAGAAGGTAGAACTAAGCCTGAATTTTTTCAAAAGAAAATGCAAAGATGTAAAATGCAGATATAAAGAACTTGTCTTTTCAGCTAGAAGAGAAAAAGGGAGAAGACAAAGGGACTAACAATAAGCATTTTATATATAATAATGAAATAATGATTGGCTTATTTTCTTATGTTCCAGAAGAGTCCCAGGGACCTCAAGTTCCAATCCAGATAATAGAACTTTGTAATTCTATACACAAAATTCTTAGCCCAGGTTCTCAACCAGCTGCCTTCTTGATGTGATTCATTTCATCTCCTATAATATGCCAACCCTTATGTGGAAGGTTGTCCTAGAATTACAGATGAAACCCAGCAAGTATGCTAGGCAAACGCTGCCTTTGATTTCAGTTCTTCCTTATTATTTGTAATAATACTTGAACAGTAATTACTGATCTCAGTGTTTCTTTCCCCTCACAAAATGACTTGTTTTTCTTTAAAAGTTTGAATCACCCTAAAGGGGAAATTGATTTCTCAATACAATAGTCTCATTCTCCTGCCCCTTTTCCTTCTGTCTCACAAATAAATGGGATTAGCAGAGAGAGAGAGATAATAAGAATGAAACTGCAAAATGGCAAAATGTGTTCATGTGTTTCATATACATATGTGTTTGTGTGAAATACCAAAGGGGATTGGTGCTGCAAAACATTTTGAGAAATTCATAAAAAGAAATAAAATAATAGTTCTTCAATCCACAAATGCAGAGAGAACAGAAAAGACACAATTACTTTTACTACCTGGTGTTTTCATCCACTTACCAGATTTTATATAAAAAGGGATATGATACATATTTTTCTGTTTTCTAATATGTGTTTAATTTGGAAGTTTTATTGTATAATTTAAAAAACAGCTTATTGTTGTATTACCTAAATTTAATGCACACAAACACACACAATCTGATACTGCAGCTTGTTGCATGCACTTAGAACTTAAACAGAGTTTAGCCTGGTTACTACACCAGAGAATATTAAAAAGCCTCCTAGAAGAAGGCAATTGCAAATCACTTCTGTCCTGTTGCCAAGAAAACTGCTTGGTTGGGTCCATACTACTTGCCAAGTTCAATTTGAATGTATCTTTAACTTATCCCCCAACATGCTAACAGAGTTGAGCTATTATATGTTGGCTTTTCTTTCTTTCTTTCTTTCTCTTTCTTTCTTTCTTTCTTTCTTTCTTTCTTTCTTTCTTTCTTTCTTTCTTTCTTTCTTTCTTTCTTTCTTTCTTTCTTTCTTTCTTTCTTTTTTTCACCACCCATCTCAGTCACGATTCTGAGCAACGTACAACTCAAAAAATATATTACAGTTAAAAATATTAGAAACATGTTAAAACAATAAAAATAGTAAAACCAATAAAACACTAAAACCATTCAAATTAAATATACACAGGAGCAAGATACTTGGCCAGTTAGCAATACAGCCAGGAATTGGGGCCCTTGACACATTCAGCATGGGCCCCATTTATATTGGGCCCATCTGATTACTGCCTGAAGCAAAAATGTAAATACATCTGAAAATACATAGCCATGAATTCCTGCTTGTGATTTGTTCCACATAATGATGAACAAATGACCAGTGCATTTTTAATGTTGATTTTCTTATGCTAGTGTAGGCTCATTCTGGAGAGAGGTGGCTGAACATCATTCTAGCCTCTGTATAAAATGCAGGTCTAATACACTTTGATGCTGAAACTTTGGAAAGCTTTAGACAGAATATTATTGCTACAACTCTTTTCTTTTTCCTATAGTGGACTTTAAAATAAAATAAAGCCAGATTTTTTTTAGATTGTTGTTGTTGTTGGAGCTTTGCGTTTCATTCACAGTTTTGCTCACATTCTGCTATTTAAAATACACACATTGCATTTGTAGCAAATAAAGGAGAACATTTTCCCCACCTCTACTCAGTGTTAGACAATTTGCATAATTATAAAGAAGGTTCATGGAATAGAATCAATCACACGATTCTTCTGTGCAAATGAGTGATTGCTCAATTAACAGGGCAAGTGATGTGTGAAAACCATGCTAGCTGTTCCCAGTGGCTGCTCAGCAGACAACAGATAGACTTTATTCATTCTCTGTTCTTTTATTGGTGCTTTCCACTAGCATCTTGGAAGGGGGGGGGAGTCCATTTTATGCTACTATGTACTTTCTGAAATTTAGAGGTAACTGTTTTATTTTTCAAAATTAACTTTCTCAAAAAGTAATAAATGGTTCCTTAATGAAAACATCAATAATAATAGAAAAGCTTCCTTAAGAGTAGAACTAGAGCCACTACTTTGTATTTTGGTCAAATGCCAAAGGCAATACCAATCATGCTGCCTGTTTGACATGTCTCAAAAGCTGAGGATGTCTTGGCACCAGGGGTCACCTCACAGCCATTATTTTAAATTTTTCAAAGAGAAATGTCCAGGAAGTTCTATCATTTTTAGGCCAATTATAGCTAAGCCAAAATATGGATTTTATCAATGCAGATCTGTACATAATTTTTTCCAATGTCTACTATGTATTTTTTGATTCCCATAAAGACTACTAATGTGCTACAATCCACACACCCATAATGTCCATAACCAGAGATTCTGTCCAACAAGAATGACTTTTCATTATTCAACTGTGGAGGTATGGAAGGTATGGAAGCCACAATCTTGTATCTACAGATAGAAACATCTACCAGACATAACTATTGAACAGCTGTAGAATTTAATGTTCAACAAATGCATTTACAATGCAATCATATGGCCATGTACTCTAAAGTACATGTATATTCAATTGCTGTCTTGTTATATGAAAAAAAATGTTCTTGTGTCTGGAGTTGTAGGAAGTTAACCTGGATGTTAGTGTCAGGTGAAAACTCTGTACTTGCATCCAACCTTCACCCAAGCCTTGTCAACCCTTTGGACAGACTGAGAAAAGGGAATTGTTTTACCATTCTCAAGACTCATTTTTTATCTTTACTATCTTCTAATAGATTTGGGCATGGCTCAACATTAGTTAAGTACTTAGTCCTAAAACAAAACATGCTTGTGAACTATTTTTTTATTTATTTTTATTAACCAGTATAAATGTAGCAGTGTGTTCTGTTGGTTTTGTAGTAATTATTAATTCCACACAGTATTATTCTAAAGGTTTAAGGTGCCAAGCAAATTTTCCTTCCCACTTGCTCAGCACATTTTAGCTTTAACCAAGTAATTACTTGCATCAAATCATTTATCAGATTAAGCAACTCATTGCCAGAAATTTATCTGGAAGTTCATGTTCTTTCTTTCACTTTGAACAGATGTGCATAATAAACCCATTGTTAAATTTCTAATCAATGTGTGATTCAGAAATTAATTATTTTAACTGAAACAAGTACAAAGAAATTTCTAGCATTTTCCTTAACAGACATGTAGTCATATATAAATGTGCTGTCATTCTTGTACTTTTCATGATATAGTCACATTTTAAAACGTAATTTAATCACCCAGCATTATCTTCAGGAATATCATTTTAAATAGCTTGATAATAGGAAAATGTGTTTTAGTATTGATTTAAATATTTGTTGAAGACAATGAATTTGCATATCTGAATATTATTTGCATATATGTATACCTAAAATATTTGTATTTGTTTTATTTGTTCATGAATTGTTCTAGGTTATGTTCCATTTAATGGCATTAACATTTGTTTACACAGATACATGCAATAATGGAAGATAAGTACTATGGGTTAAAGTTTACCTATAAACTGTTCAGCTATTGAACATAAGATATTATAATATGGCTGTATATTTTTATATGAAATATGGTTATATATTTTCAGATTAGTAGGTTGCACATCAGGTGAGCCTGGTGTGGGATCAGAAGCAAAGCAAGGGTGAATTTGGTTAGTACAAGAATGGTAGACCACCAAAATTCACAGGATGGGGAACTAGAAAGGAAGTAAATATTTTTTTAAAATCCCATAGAAAGCAATGGCAAAACACTTTTGTACTTTAGACAACAACCCAGAGTATATGCTCTCTTATAGAATGGAGCTCAGACTAAAGAATGCTTTATTTTTTAGGAAAACTGTTTTTTTTCTTTTAAATAAAGCAGGTTTTTTATAGGTTTTTTTTGAAAAAAGGCTTAAACCAGGAATCAAGAGTAATGATAGAACATTTGAATTTACCAAAATCAATAATTTATATCATATTATTAGATAACCATATACCTGGTTCTATACAATTAATGAAAGAATGAATATTGAACTTTAAATGTCATGATAACTATAAACTTCCTATTTATTTACTAACACTATTTTACCTATTGTTTTTCTTTATTTCTATAATTATGTATTCTGATTTTTTTCTTGCTTGCCAAATGGTGGCTTAATATTTACCCTATTGTAAAACGTTAATAAAATATATTTTAAAAAAATATTTACCTACAACAAAGCTGGTCAAAACACTTTATGCCTTACTCAGTCTGAACTAACCACATACTAGAAGGAACTATTTACATAGTGATATTAAGACAAAGCAATCTTAGCATTTTCTTCTGGGCTTGAAATCGAATCATAGTTATTGAGAAATCCCACTGTGGGTAAATCATACTTGTGCATATATACAGTATATATGTAATTGAAGGGAAGTATAATCAGTAACATATGATACCCATGAATCCTGGAAGATTTA
This sequence comes from Protobothrops mucrosquamatus, assembly GCF_001527695.2. Lineage (NCBI taxonomy): Eukaryota > Metazoa > Chordata > Lepidosauria > Squamata > Viperidae > Protobothrops > Protobothrops mucrosquamatus. Next base: position 552,432 of record NW_015386437.1, read on the forward strand.
TTTCCTCTGTTAAGCCCACAAATTTCCTTAAAGTTCTCCAAATCCATAGCAACTGAAATTCAAAAGGATCTTTGCAGTGGAGATTCATTTATCCTGTACTCCTCACCTCTACCATAGTTCTAGGTTGACAGATGTTTGTATAATGCAGTCAACCAGAGTCTTCATAACCATAGTTTACTCAATTCACATCTTTGTGAATCTACATGGTACATTGTATAATAAATCAACTAAATGGGTGGTGTAGCCTAAAATATTATTGATCTGGTAACTCTGGTGTGCCATGAAGATTCATTCAACCTTGAAGCTAAATGAGGTTTCATACTGATGGGTAACTTAAGGCAATATCTTCCTTATTTTGATGTCATTTTCCATCTTAAAATTGGAAATAGGGGGAGACAGAGGGAGATGGAGAGAGAATGAGACCCTCCATTTGTCTTCACTGAAGCTTTCTTTTAATTATCTACCTGGACCAGATGGACTATTTAAATTTGATTGGATTTCCTCCATCTTATGCAAAGTGGTCCTGTTAAGAATCAACCAACTATTTTTACAAATAAAAAGCAAAAGTCCAGGACATAAGAGCAGGATGATGTACATCTTATATAGGATTGATCAAGAAAGCATATTGGATTCCTTAGTCCTACAAAATACAACAGCCTACTTATTCAAAAAATTTCATTGAAATTGCAGCAACTGCAATGGTTCTAAACACTGAGTTTTGCATATCCTGCCCACTACAGGCTTTAAAGCATATCCTCAGTCCACAACTAGCACTAGGGCCAACAGCTGTTACACTGTTTGGCTTTCTGGAATGGTTCTGACAGCAAGTACAGTCAGGATCCGCAGTGGGTGTTTGTTTATGTGTACACTGCTCTTTGGATTGTTTGCTTCCAACATTAATGCAGATGCACTTAATTTGAAGTCAATAAATAGCTCTTGGAAGAAGGCTAATTTGTGCGCAGCTGCAGTTAATCAGTGTGCCGAGGAGCACGCACCAGACCGAAACACCCTGCTGAAACAGATGGCTTCGCTGCTGCCACCACTGCTGTTCATGCCAGCTTCCCTGTGAAGGTTAAACTGGAGTGCTGAACCAGGGACATTTTCATTCACACACAGTATCACACACTTGAAGAAGGCAGTTTGGCAGTTTTCTTCATGTCAGATCTTCCCCAAAAAACTTTCCTCAAGAAATGTTTAATGCTTGGTAGTGGGAAAACCCAACAACAAAGAAATAACACCAAACTCTGAAACTTGGATTGATTTAAAATGGCAAGGATCAAAGCAGACACCATTAGTGGAATGGCACAGAATGATCTCATCAGTTCTGAAGTGAAAGATTCCCTTGATTCAACTCAGTTCCTGAATGACATCCATGCAGTTTTCTTGGCAAATGTATGGAAGTGGGCGGCCTCTGCCTTCTATTGCAGTAGCCCCAAATATTTTGGGCACCAGAGACCTGTTCTGTGGAGAGAGGTTTTTCCGCAGATTGGAGGGGGTGTAGTTTCATGTGCTGCCTGCATCCCGTGGATGGGGCTTCACTTGTTTCCTCAGACTGGTTTCTAGCAAGCAACAGACCAGTGCTGGTCCACGAACCGGGGATAAAGACCCCATTTCTACTGAGTTTTTTTCCTTATTTCTAAGTTTAGTCAACAGTTCTGTAATTCCAGGTGGTATCGCAACCAAAATAGAGGCAAAAGGCCTTTGAGGCTGCTCCTTTTATTATTACTTGCCAAAGAGGGCAGGTCTAGAGATGTATAAAGTTTTCTGAACTACAAGCTCTATGCTTCTTGGTATAATGTTTTAATTTTCTATTTCCATGTTGTGCTGGAAAACTCCCATCTGAAACCCTAGAGTCCCACTGGCAACCAGTGCCAGCTCTACTAAAGTACAAGATCCAGTCTTATGTTAGAAGTATCACTAGAATCCACTGGAGACTGTAAAAGGTCTCTACAGATATTTTTTCATTAGCCAGCCACCAGGTTTTACACAACCCTATATCCTAACATTCAAAAAAGTGCAGGTAACAGGCATATAACCAGTGGTGGGATTCAAATATGTGAACAACCGGTTCTCTGTATGGATGCCACTTCCGGAAGTCCATTCTGGGCCTGGGCAACAAAAAATTAGCTACCAGTTCTGCTGAAGTGGTGCGAACTGGCTGAATCCCAACACTGCATATAACTATCTGAGCTAAGGCAGAGGTTTTGGAAGTAGAAAATCTAAATAATGTTTTCCCCCTTCTTTCTCTATTCCTCCATGCTATTTGGTTTGTCATTCTGAACATTTTAAATCTGGATTTAATTTAGTAAGACGATTGTGGAGGTGATACTACAGCACACATACCACTTGTAGTCATCTTTTCTTGCTTTCCTTAGAATAAGAATGTTTTGCTTGTGAATTGGATTTTTCCTGACCATAGAGGACTAATCAGATAACCTTTAACTAGATTTTTACAAAGTCTAATAAAAAATAGCTTTATTTGTGCAATAAACACACCACTTTAAAAAGATGAACAATAGTTGAACAGTGGAGGAGTAGGGAACATATATAGTTGAAAAGGTTATTCCAAACATGCATATTCATTAGTCCTTTCTCAGTTGCTATTAGATGACTAATGTCCTTTGAGTGACATTGTTGGAGTGAATGTTGAATGAATCAGGGCAGGGATTGTACAGATGGCACAGTTATTATGATCTGATAATTTCAACTATGGGAATAATGGTCCCTTCTCATAAGTGCCATGTTATTAAGGCTGATATTTTTTAGTAACGGTTCTTGTGAAGCAGCCAACAGCCTCACTAGAACTCCATTAAAACTACCATGTAACATTACAGATGTGAAAAAATGGAAATTCCCTTCAGAAATGTATGATTCATTTCAGTAATCATGGCTGATACTGAATTCCCTCATTTCCCCCCCTCTCCTCCCCTTGTTTCCTCTCCTCCTTGATTGTTTAGTGAAGACAGGAATGCAAAAGTAAGGAAGGCTAGAAGGGAGGCATTCTCACGGTTCCCTAAGGATGCGAACAGTGTAGCAGATGCTCAGAATTACAAAATTATATAAGGAGAACATTGCCGCTGAATATTAATTCATCCATGGTTAGCCAGTTACACTGGTAGAACTTTAGGGAAAAATTTGAGTGAAGTGAATGTCAAAATTATAGCTCTTCCCTTGATTCTGTGGGTTTTTATAGTGATAATGATTGATAAAATTAAAGTCTGCTTTAGGAAAGTGCAGGGAGAAAATGCTGAAAGGCATATTCTGGAGATTGATATGAGAATAGAATAGAATAGAATAGAATAGAATAGAATAGAATAGAATAGAATAGAATAGAATAGAAGCTGGAAGGGACCTTGGAGGCCTTCTAGTCCAGCCCCCTGATCAAGCAGGAGAACCTGTACCATCTCAGACAGGTGAATGTCTAGTCTCTTCTTGAAAATCTTCAGTGATGGAGCGCCCATGATTTCTGCGGGTAAGCTGTTCCACTGGTTGATTGTCCTCACTGTCAGGAAGTTTCTCCTTAATTCCAGGTTGTTATGATATTGACATGTTAAAGAATGGGACTAAAATGAATGTTATAAATTTAAGTGTCCAATAATAAAATGATGAAAATAAAAGTCCTAAGAATATTAAAAAAATAGATGACACAAAGCTGGCAGGAATAGCCAACACTCCAGAAGATGGGCTTAGGATACAGGAGGATCTGGACAGACTTGAACACTGGGCGCTATCTAACAAAATGAAATTCAATGGTGAAAAAAGTAAGGTTCTACATTTAGGCAAGAAAAACCAAATGTACAGGTATAGTATAAGGGGTACTTTGCTCAATAGTAGTAACTGTGAGAGAGATCTTAACCATTGGAACAACCTGCCTCCACAAGCGGTGAATGCTCCAACACTGGAAGTTTTTAAGAAGAGAGTGGACAGCCATTTGTCTGAAATGGTATAGGGTTTCCTGCCTGAGTGAGGGGTTGGACTAGATGACCTCTAATGTCCCTTCCAACTTTATTATTATTATTATTATTATTATTATTATTATTATTATTATTATTATAGTAAGGTTACAGATATAGGTAGTGTAGTAACAGAACTACACTAGGAAGTCAACCTATTCTCCTAAGCACCTGAAGGCAGGACAAGAAGCAATGGATGGAAACTAACCAAAGAGAGAAGCAACCTAGAACTAAGAAGAAATTTCCTGACAGTTAGAACAATTAATCAGTGGAACGACTTGCCTCCAGAAGTTGTGGTGCTCCAACACTGGAAGTTTTTAAGAAGAGACTGGACAACCATTTGTCTGAAATGGGGGGTTGGACTAGAAGACCTCCAAAGTCCCTTCCAACTCTGTTATTTTGTTAAAGAAATGTTAACATATGAATATGGTTTATTTATGGAAGGGCTGTGGGACTTCTTTATATTCATGGTTCATCGAGTGGAGCTGGTGATTTCATGGTTGCATCCATGTAGTTTTCTTACAGAAGTTCAGAATAGACTTGCCACTAATGTTTCTGAATTTTTCCCCTCATCTTTTCAGTCTACCCGTGACATTCTTATCCAAGTATCAGGTTCATCCCAACTTAGTTTTCAAGGCCAGACATTAGCTAGATGCTTCTACCTGATAACATGATGGAGGTTGATACCTCCATCCTAATAATTTCATTTTCAGTTCCCACTCTAAGGAACAGGCATATTAACAGCCTGATTCCTTAGACTGAGGTCCTGCAGGCCTTTTGTCCAAGTCTCATTAGTTTGATACTGAAAAAGAATTAATGTATGTGTAAACTTCTCCTCAATAACAGCAATTTAAATTTGCAAGGATGAATTCACCTATTTAATCGGAAGCAGCCTTGACTTGAAACTTAATTACATCCCAAAGCTAAACCTAGCATCATATTGGTTAATGAGGTTATTTAAGGATTTTAGAATGTTTAATTTGTAAGAAAATATTTTATACAAAAATATTTTGACATAAAATGTATTAAGAAATTTGTATTTGAATATGGTTGTAGACTAGTTTGAAAATGCAGAAATAGTATGGGAAAGATCTATGAATAAATACAGGACTGTGACACAAAGACACAGTGGAATCATGAACTATCAGCTTGAGGTAATTCAGAGTTGACTTGCTGGGGAATTCTGGAAGTTGAAGTCCACAAACCTTAAAGTGATCCCCCTGGCCTAAAGGCACCAAAAACCTCTGGATAAACTTATATGATAATAAACTAATTTAAAAAGGGATATTTTATCCATCTGAACTCAAGTTTAGGGTTGTAAAATAATTCTGATTCCAACTGGGCTGGATATGGGTTTAGGCATTCCAGTCCAACCAGAAGAGATAACAAGTTTTTCAATTAAGCCTTTAAATAATAATAATAATAATAATAATAATAATAATAATAATAATAATAATAATGATGATAATAATAATGATAATAATAATGATAATAATAATAATAATAATAATAATAATAATAATAATAATAATGTTAAAAACTGGAAAAAAGTAAATGCTTGAAACTTACATGATAACACAACAGCTGTGTTAAAAAGAAAGAAAGAAAGCTTATCTTAGAGGCAATTGAATTTTAAAAATTTATATCATGGAATTATATAAAAGCAGGGTGATTTGCATTTTTAATAAAGAGTTTATAGTAACAGTTCCATAAATTAAAGGAAGATACATATATAGCATCTGCATATTATGCAAGGCTATAGACATACAATTACAAAATTGTATGCATATTATTAATTTTTTGGGAAAAGAACAACAACTGGTGGATTCAAAAACTGGCACAGTATAATAAGATGATGTGATATAATAAGTCCCCAGGTTTGTGGAGCTAGATTAAACTATAGTTATTAGTTAGTTTAGGCTCTAGGAACAGGATGAGGATCTGCCCACTGCCTAGCAAGATTCCTTCCAAAGCTATTGAATCTTGTAAACTGGGCTGGCATTGGAGCTTCACCAGCTGAGAAAATTACAGAGAAATCAGTTAAAAACAACATGATATCAAATCCCATAACTACAAAAACAAAGAACAGATTGGAATGAACCTTAAACTAAGAGCCAAGTAGTCCATTATATGCAAGATGGGAAGAGCAACTAATTGCAAGAAGAGCTGAACACTTGTTTCCATCTACAAGGCTTGTTCTTTAATCACAGCAATTGCTGAAATTCTTTGATAATGGCTCCTATTTTCCTCAATAAACATTACTTATCTTTTCATTCCTATCCATGTTTAGATAGGTAGATACAGTAAATAGTCATAAGATGCCCAAATCATGTATTTGAGTTAGGTCATATAAAATAATTGAGTGAGTGAGTGAGTGATAGAAAGAAATAGTCTGTCACAATTCATTCATATGCGAGATCTTAATTTGTGGAGTGAGCAGGGAAAAGCCCTTATGAGAAACACTTGAAGATGAAGTGGGGTATCATCAATAAAATAAGGAAAATCTTCTTATCAGAGAGCAAATGCTATCATGGCAGCACTTAAAAGCCTCAATGTTGCAGGCTGAGAGATGACTGTGTAAATCAATAACATTTGCCAGGTTAGGGAAATACCTGTCTTCTGTTATTAGAATGGCTGGAGCACAAAGCTAGAGGTCAAGCGTTATCTGGCAACTGTAGTGAGAGACAGAAAGTCAGGATACTGGGGTTTTATTTCTGGCTGTACCATTGATTTTATTTGGGAAGGAACAACTTAGCTGTGCTCTGGCTTTCCACTGAAAAACCACATGTGGCCACTAATATTTGCTTGAAGTCTTCGAAGTTGAAAGATGCATTAAAATGAAAACATATATCTTTAATCCTCAGCTCCTGGAACCCTACCATCTCTTGAGTGAAGTTGGATGGCATCTCTGCAGTAACATGACATTTGAAATATTTATCCAGTTGCAGTTAAAGCTTTAAGAATCTTTTTTATTTATGTTTAAGAATATCTCAATTTTTTTTTGCATGCTAGGTAATATTTTCCAAAGTTTATTTGGAATGATTGTGTGATTTTCAGAATTATTTGCTTTGATGGGGTTTTTTTTGGGGGGGCAATGCCTACTGATAAGATAAAATAACCTTTATTGTCATTTTTTTACTGTGGGCACACTGGCACACATTAAAAATAAAATTCTGTTGCCTGTTCTTAAATGTGTACACATATATAACACACATATAAACATGCTATATATAACATATGTATATACCTACACCCAGGGCTTTTTTTCAGCCGGAANGTCCTAGGGTTTGATGAGGGCGTGGCCAGGTTTGAGTTCCGCCACCTTTTCTCCGAGAAAAAAAGCCCTGCCTACACCCTTACATATAAATACATATACATATCAATCACTGTCCTATTGACTGCATATAAAGTATCAGTTTCAGTTTAGAAATCAAATCTGACTTCTAAATGAAAAAAAACCATAGGCTTTTAATTAGCAGTTTATATATTTGAATCGTTGTTGAATGTCATATGAACAATGTAGTTTCAAAACAACCTATATACAAAATTAAAACCCCTGTTATACTGTAAACTGTAAATTGTTTGCAGGCAAAACCACAAGAATCATATTGTTGCAGAATTAATCTGTTCTTCACACACTCAGATTTTTTTTAAATTCAACTATATATATATATAAAATGACTTCCAACCTCTTTGTATAATTATCTGACCAATTTTATGGTGTTTAATTTCGTGTGTGTGCATGTACGTATACATTCATGCAATGATTTTGAACTTTCAATAATTTCTCAAAATAATAATTTGTGGATTCACAACTAGTCTTCCCAAATTGGGCAATAAAGTTCCTACTGAATTTTTATTTCTGTCTTTTCTTGATCCCATGATAGTAAGCTGTTTTTCTTAGATTAGGTGGAAGTTATGGTTGGTGCAGAAGAAAAGAATGAAGAGATGTTCAAAAAGTGGAAACAGAAGTGTCAATGTCAGGAAATAAATGATAAAAAATATACGTTTTCCAATATAGCCGCACCATAGTGCCAATTTTCTGATTAAGGTCTGACTACTTCTCCAGTCCAAACTATTTTTCTATACTTACAAAACTACAGGTTGCATGGGTTGTCAAACAATCACTTATTTAAAAGAATTTCAAGTGCATTAAAGACAGAAAAAAAATCCTATCATTGTGTTGTTTTTTAAAAGGAATGGATAAAAATGCATTCCCCAACAGAACTACAAATGCCCCCCTTTCCCCCCCCCAGTAATCAGCTTTTTCTCAGATAAATGCAGTTTTATAGATATCAGGAATTCCACCCAGTAAAGTTATTGTGTAAGTGAGAACACTGATCCTCCTCCAGAAATATTTACTGAAAAAGGTATCTATGCTGGATAGAAGTGCATTTCTCTTTTAGCAGCAATAAGTATCTGTGGACATATTTGGGCTTCTGAAATTATAGTTGAAAAAGATCTAGGCGGGACAAAATTTCCCCATCTCTGGACAAAGCTTGGATATACAGTAGGATGCAGCTCTTCCTTCACATAGAAATAAAACTTCTGCCACAAAACACTTGTCAACAGCAATGAGTGGCGTTTCAGTGTCTACTTTGCATAGTCCTTTAATGCAAAACATGCCCTATTTGGAAATTATGCCTAGTTTGAATACGAAAACCAGAAGGATGACAGATTAGGTAGAATTTGTTAATCTCTCTCTCTTATTTTAAGACAACAAGCTTCATTTTTATATGAGCTTAACCACTTTGAAAATTTATTCTTGAATTCATTGGGAAAAAATTGAGAGGGTTTTTTTTTTTAGACTATTGGAGAAATTAATGAATCCATTGAGGCAAAAGACTTGTAATGTTTAGCATAACTCCCCGATTCATTAAACTGAGTTTGGATTTTCATTTTTTCTTCTAGCAGATGTGACACTTTTTTAAATCACTCACGTGGTAGGGATCCACAAATAAAAATAATGGCATTAATTCAACAGCCTCACATAGCCTGGGGCCCAGGTAATACCACTAACTGTGCTTGAACATTCTTTATATATAGAACTTAACCATGCAAAACAGAAAGCTGGTGGTCAAGATGAGAGCCATATAATGTTCTAAAAACTGGAGGAATCTGTAAAGAAGAAGAGAATCAAAAAATTCAAGATGGTGGTGGTAATGATGCAAAGTCCTGCCCTTGTTTATAAGGTTGGTAATCTTGCAACCCATCTTAGTTAAAGATAGTGGCAAGTTAAGAAACAAAAAATCCAGAATTTTAATGGTTAGTGGTAAATTAATGCTTTTGATTTTAATTTTTTGCAGTTTTCCTTAATGCCTATTGACTGACAGTTTAACTTTCAAACCTTGGTTGTAATTTTAAAACGAAGGATAGAAATGTTAAAGCATGAATGAATCTGATTTTCTGGAACAGCATGACACAATTCACTAAAATATTCCCATAAGAGAAATTCATTATATAAAAGTCACAGAGTTCAGCACCAACTAGGACAAAACTGGGACAATCAAATCAGCAGATGAGAGTGGTTTGTGTGTGTGTGTGTGTGTGTGTTATTTAAATATATATAGCCAACTCAAGTGTGGGTTATATATATATAGCTTTGAGACCAGTATAATTTGTTTATGTATCTTCTGCCTCAAATCAGTTATCCTTTTATTGTAGCTTGCATCAGGCAAAGATGGTTGTTCAGTCATTGGTTAAGTTAAATTGAGTGAAAATTCCCCCAGCATTACCAGCAGGATCTGTCCTTTCCTTGCCTGTGCTGCAAATCTGGAAGACATTTTAACCAAACGAAGAAAGGATTGCTGTTCCCAAACCTCTGAGCAGTTTCAGTCAACTAGCACGTGGTTTTCCCTCCCAGTAGAATGAACTAGCTTGTTAAGAGCTTTTTCCATTAGAGCAATCATCACCTTCTGACTGCAATTTAAACAAGTGCTTCCCATCTACATCAGTGATGAGAAGGAAATATTGTAAGGGGAGAAATGCCTTGAAATGAGATGGTATCTATGAATAAAATCTTGTGCGGTATTCAAGAGGCTGCTCCTGCATCACGATTCATGAGCTCCCATTGTCTCTCCATCGCAGAGCCCACTTGTTAGAGACTAATAAGCCTTTCATATTTCCCAGTAAGCGACAGAATAAGGATGTGCGTAGGTGATATCTCTGTATTCATGCGTAAGTGAGAAAGAAAGGGAGAAAGACACAGACATAGAAGATCAGATGAGTTTTGCATGTACAATGGAATACAAATGAATGTGTGGGCAGGAGCTTTGCAGAGTAACTGCAGAAAACTAGGGAACATGGCTTCATCTACTGATTTTGGACAATGCATTTCTTAATTTCTTTTACAAGGAAAAACAAACTAGTTATCAAAGGTCAAGCTTGACAAGTGAGACATTGTCATTCAGTTAAGACAGGGGTCCCTAATCTCTGAGCTGCGGCCCATTAGTGGGCCGTGACGTATTTGCAACCAGGCTCGGAAAATAGCAGGTGAACTTGCGCATGAGCATGTGGATCCCCACTTGCGGAGCAGCGAGCAAGCACATCCACAGGAGATCCATTTGCATGAGTGGCAGGCAGATGTGCATACTGCTCATACAAATGGCGCTGTGTGCACATGTACCTGCTTTTTCCCCACCCTCCGCCAGTCCACAAAGCCATAAAGGTTGGAGAACTCTGAATTAAAATATCTGAAGGCCAGGTTAGTGCAGGGTTGTTGGAAACATCTGGGGATGTGAAAATGGATTCGTATTCTATTTCATTGTAAGAGAGGACATGGTGCAGATTCACTCTGCTATGAGAACTTACATATAAATCGGCTGCCTTTTCAGCTTTGGCGTTTTCATAGAATTGGCTCATCCACAATCTGAAGATCTTTGAAAGATTCATCGAAATGCTTTCTTTGTAATAGCGCGTAAAAAATATTGACTGTGACTAATATTCCCAACCCAGGCTCCTGGTTTCCAGATTTGAACTCTTGCTCTATGGTGGCCTTATACAGTCACAAAAATATGCTTTATCGTTGCATTTTAATTAATGTTTATTTTCTATAAACATTATCTTTATCTGACTCTGAGGACCAACTTCCTCTTCCTAGTTTGCCATGTCAACTGTCTTTTCATTTCTGAAAAAAAATAATTCTTTTGCACGTAGCTGTTCCCTCTCCCTTGTTCCCTTCTACTTTGTACTGCTTTCTAGGAGATGAGCAGCTTCCTTGAATCTCTTTTGCCACTGAAATATATTAGCTGTTTACAAATCAGATGAGGCAAAAAAAAAGAGTAAAAATGGAAAGAGGACACTTTCAGAAAGGAGCTGAGCACAACAAGGAAATAAAAAGATGAATAAAGCTGTCACTGGCCTTTTCTTTATGTTGCTCAGGCAGTTATTAGGTGCCCAGGAAGAAAGCAGATGAGATATATAGTTCTTAATACATCGTCCATAATATACCACGGTACAGAAGGCATACAACTTTTCCAAGAGTTGTCAGGATGGAAATATATTGTATTTTATTGAGAAAAATATGACCAGAAGGCTACTGAATGCACATTTGGGCAGAGGGAAGGGATCTGTAAAATAAACATTCTGCAAATGCCTTTCTCTTTTTCCATTCTCTATGGGTGAAAAATGGAGAAATTATTAAGTGTTTATAATTAAGTAGGATGAAATGTTTTACAGCCCATAAAAATGTGATTGACTGAGAGTGAATAATACATAGAGCATTGGCAAGCACATCTACTTCCAAATCTATATCCTTCCAGCTAACCACATAAGCACACTGGATTTGCAGATGTTCTCAAGCTATCCAGTCCTCTATTGTTATCTGGATAGCTGTAGCCTCAATTGCTGGCTTCTTACAATACTGAAACGGGATTTTTATGTTATTTGTTTCAGATTTATAAGGTTGCAAGACTCACACAGTGTGAGCTCTGGGCTGCATGCAACATAAACATACAATAAGTTAAAAAAGGAAAAGAGAAAACAAACTATAACAAACAGGCAATATATAAATACAAAAATTCCTGCTGACTTGACTGTGGCTGATCACCTTCCAGCAGTCAATGGTAGGACCAATCCACCCAGGCTCCAGACAGCCAGGGTGGGATCAGAGCATGGAGGGCTAATCTACACAGCCTCCAGCATGCTAGAGTAAGACTGGTCTATTGAACCTCTGAGCAGCATTGTGGCAGCATGGCAATACTGAAGTAACCACAAATGTGCCAAATTTCAATCCCCTGAGAGTTATGGGTTTGATATTTTGGATGCATCCTGCAAGTTAGTCCAGTTAAGGTTTTGTTGTTGTTCAGTCACTAAGTCATAACTCTTTGTGACCCCATGGACCATAGCATACCAGGACTCCCTGTCCTTCCACTGTCTTTCTGAGTCTGCCCAAACTCATACCTACTGCATTGATGACCCTATCTAACCATCTCATCCTCTGCTGTCTACGTCTATCTTCAATCTTTCCCAATATCAGCATCTTTCCCAATGAGTCCTCTCTTCTCATTCAGTGGCCAAAGTATTTGAGCTTCAGCTTCAGTATCAGTCCTTCCAAAGGGCAGTTAGGGTTGATTTTTTTAGGATTGACTGATTTGATCTCTTTGCAGTCCGAGGGACTCTCAAGAGCCTTCTACAACACCACAATTCAAAAACATCAAGCATCAATTCTTCGGCGCTCAGCCCTCCTTATTGTTGAACTCTCACAGCCATACATTGCTATTGGGAAAGCCATAGCTTTGCCTATACCAAAGGTATCTTTGAGGTATCTGGGTTCACTCAGCTAAAAGTTCTAGGCATAAGACTTTTACGAGTATGTAGATAATTCATTAGAAGCTGAACACAAAGTGTTTCATTGTCTAGGGATGTTTACTGCTAGCAACAGTAATGTATAATTGCAACAAATATTGACTTAAACTAAGTAAATAGTTAAAATGAGCCTAAGAATCTAATTTTCCCAAATATTCAAAGTCTGTGGAAAATTCTTCTAAAGTATTTGCATTTCATGAAGACAGACCTGGCCTAAGATATTTTGTTGGTGATGTTTAATGGCAAGATAATACTCTCCTTTGCCTCCCCCAACCCCACTATTCTTTCCATGTAAGATGAGAAGAAAGTCAGTTGATTCTTATTCTTGCAGCAAGGGAGGAGGGCTAAAGGATCATTGTAAGCTGCAAGAGAAGAGGATGACTGATCCATCCAGGAAAGACAGCAGGAAGGATGGTACAAGTACACATGTAATCATCTTGTGTTGGAGGCAGTTTCCCCTTGCTAATTGTTGGGCTGGCCTTGGGAGAAAGAATCTTCGGAGTGGGTGAGTTGTATTTGCACAAAGATCTGGTGCACATAGCAGCTTGCAATGGGAGCAGGGAGCGGATTTTAATGAAAATCACAGTAACGAAAAAGGTACATTGTTCCCTCACCTACAGCACTTATTTAAATTCAAATAAAGCACACATATTGCTTTCTTTTCTAAAATTAATATCTAACATTTAAATTAATATTGGATCCCTAAAATAAAGTTATACAATATTCAACTTTGTCTTATACCAGGCAAAGATTAAAAAATAATCTTGTAACTCTTTCCTCACAGTATTGGAGTATGGATATTAATGTATGTATATATATTCTTAATCAAGTACCATGATGTATAAATACTTTAATATCTCTGTAAATGGAAAATAAATTCTATTTTTTTTTCAGATTTAGAGTTTTGTTTGTTTTCTTTGAATTTTGAGTAATTTACAACCTTAGGGATTACTATTTATCTATACCCCAGCCCATTCTGTTACTGATGGAATTTGATTCTTTTCTCAATGTTTCACATAATGTAATATTAAAAACAATTCTTTTTGTAAGACATATTTTTCATTTCATTTTCTTCCATTTATTTTTTTCTAATCATAATTTTAATTTATAAGTAATATTTAACTTGCTTCTTAGCAGATATGAAAAAAATGTCAGTATGTTCTCTTCCACCCCAATTGCTATCCATACTACTTTTCTAGCATTATTACCATCTGGACACATTTTAGAGCAATTTTCAAATATATGAACACATAATTAAAAGCACTCTGTCTCGGTATGTATTCCCTTTCCTCAAACTTAATTGAAATTCTTATGTCTTAAATGTTACCTCCTATTTTTATTCCTTGTACATTTAGGACATTTGGTTTATTGTCACACAAGTCATACAGTGTGCATTTTGACCCTGAGTGGGAATAAAACTGTGAACAGAGTGGACTGGAGAGACACAAGGCAATAATAACAATAGGAAGAGGAACAAGAATGGTGAGTTAGTCCTTTGGATGAATGCTTAATTCTCCATTCAGATGTCTTTCAACCCTGGGAAATAATAGCCTTTGAAATGACTGCAGGATACTTAGGTTATGATGTTGTATGAGCTACTAAACTCAAACAACCCTGGGATTAAATGTGGTAATTTTGTTACAAAACTGGCCTCGTGTTACAGTATTTGAGGGCAAACTAATTCTTTGTTGTGAATCATGCAAATATGGAATATAATGTTATCAGAAGATTAAGCCTTCTTCTTCCTGCTAGAACACAGAAGTCCTAGTTATTCTCTATAAAACTTGTCTGTATAATTTTTAACTCACTGTGGCCATAAAGGCAGGATTGGATGAGAGGCAGAAAGGACCAGGGTGGAGAACCTCTCCTCTGATTCCATCTTTAATAGACATTTTTATTTTTACTTTGAAATTGGGAAGAAAAAGCTGGGACATGACAGCTTGCTTTGTGCTGGTTGAAAAGATGTAAAAATGGGTGCTTCCATATGAAGTGAAAAGTGTTCACTGTTGCCACCAAGTGAAGATACTTCCATGTATTTTTTAAAAAAGCCTCTTCTGTCACATAAAACTACAATTTGATGGCAACTTTAGGAGAGCTTTTTAGGCCCCATTTAAGGCTCCTGAACTGGGGGCTGGGCATCAACCAAGCAAGGTGTCAAACCATGGCAAGGTGTCAAACCATGGCAAGGTGTCAAACCATGGCAACTTTAAAACCTCTATGCTATCAATTGTACACAGAAGTTTCTTGATTTTGTGGATCATAGAATATTTAGGAATTGTCATACTAGAGAGATCAATAGATAAATATTGAATTAATTATCCGAACTGTAAAAGAAATGTATGCAAATACTTTGTGTGTTTCCATCATCTTTAGTTTAAGAGCTCTAATGCTTCAAAGAAAAATAATAAATCAAAACAATGTCATTGGTTTATATAACAGATCCTTAAAGATATGCAGAAGAAACCATCTGGCTCCCAAACCAGGTTCCCAAATTCTCTTCTAATCACCTTGAAGCTATAATCCTCTGTCTTTGAATTAAGATTCACTATTATTTCTTTACTTCAGTGGCCCACCTCTATGCTTTCATTGTCATACTGAGCAACATATAAATCTACAGTTCAGGCAGGCAAAAAACCCAGAATGTCATGGCAGTGATTTGTCCTTTCAATAAGGGTGAGTTACAGCCTCATTTAATTAAGCCTTCCATTTTCTCTGATGTTAAGCTTGGGTCACATCTTTTTTTCATGCTACATAAACAAGTTTTATGGATCATTACATGGATTGGTGTGCACAATCAGATACACTGAGCAAAACAAAAAAGGTGGCTGTGATAAGGGAATGTTCAAATGGCAAATGCATTTGTCTCAGTCATCTCAAGAACAACTATAGGCATGCAATTTTGAGAACGACAAGTTTTGTTATAGATTCCATCCAACTTTAAGGAAGGAAACCATAGAGGACTCTTAGATGGCAAAGGTGAGGGAGCAATAACTGAACATTATAAACTCATGGCACAAAGTATCATATGGGAGTATCTTATATTTCTATATAAACTCTGTGGCTGCATATATTGTCACAAGGTTTGCAAGTAAACTTCAACTGGCTATATCCATACTCTGCGTGAAATTATATAGTATGGAATACAGATCCACAAAGCACTTTGCTGCATTTATATTATATGAATCTACCCTTTGTAATGAGCTGTAAGCATAATCTTATCCCAAGAGTCAGTTCTGATTTTAATAGGTGCACAGTCTTATTGTGTAAGTCAGTTGCTGGTATCTCTAGTTTATTTCAACTTATTCCTGTTTAATATCCCAGAATGTCTAATTAATTCTTCAGTTATATAACCCAGGCAGAAAGAATAACGTCATGATAGTATTCCCAAACAAGTGTTATGAGATTGCCAATTTGCCTTTATATGTATTGTCCTTTTATACTGATAAAAAACCTCTGCCACATCATTTGTAAATCTTCTGTCTTATTTCAATTCTATTCAAGTATGTGCTGCTTTTATTGTATCAAGAATTGAAAATAAAATATAAATATTCTGCTAGTGTTAACTAATAATTATTCAAATATACTTTTAAGGAGCAACTCATGACTATCATATTCTTAGCAAGCAGTGTTCAGTTTCAAAGATTTGTCTCCATATAAAAGAACCAGTTGTAGTGATATTCTCCATAGGAGCATCCATGGTATACTGTTGCACAAAAGTAATAAAGACATATATGCTATCTTCAAATAGGGCACATTTATTGCAGCCAGAGTTTCATAAAACAGATGTCTACTTTCTGAGATTATGAAATGAAAATGCTATATGGGGCCAGTTTGAATAATAGGACAATTGTCTCAAAAAGTGAGATTAAAAACAGAAGTAGAGACAGTGAAGAAAGCTAAGAAAACTTTGTGAATAAAGCAATCTAGTACGCACAAGCCCATAGAATGTTTTAGGCAAATATACATTTTGTAGGAGATGTCAAACCCTTGTTAAACCATCTCAGGTTAAAAACAAACTCTTTCAGCCTTTCCTTCTATTCACCATTCTACTTTTTCACCTGTTTATTATGACCTTGAAATTAGAAAGGTATGATTATTCTTCATGTAGAAAAGTAAATTGTACACCCACAAAGCAGCTTATTTGAAAGACTCCAATTAATTTGACTTTTTTTCCTATTTCAGAATAACCGCCAATGCAATGAAAAAGAAATCTATGCACATCCCTTGAAAGGCTCTATATAAGCATTATATAATACCATTAACACACTTTTATACTTTTGTTCATGTGATATGTAGGATAGGCAATTTGATAAACTAAGGTGATTCTATTTGGCGTCCTACTGGAAACTGAATTCATGGAATCCATGAATTCCATGTTGTCAACACATAATAACAAAAGAAGAGGTATATTAAATTTCATCATTAGATTAGAAAATCACATTTCACCAATATTTATTTAAGAGCATTATAATGCAACTTCTTTGGTAAAATCAGGTTCATACCTGATGGAAGACAGATAGGATTTAAAACAATATCCTTGACTATCTCACAATGAAATTTAGGATGTGAGATTCACTGAATAACATTTAAGAGCCTATAATGGAGTAGTATGGTTTCTACTATGATTCTTGCCTACTGCAGCTTACTCTTGTTGGAATTGGCTCCAGTTTGCCTCATAATTATTGAGACAATATTAGAACTACAATAACTATTTTGTTTGGTACCAACTTATTATATATTCTAATGTTCATTAAAAAGATGGTTGCTTATCCATTTCTTGGAATCTACTATGTTCTGAGTTCAGAGTAGAATATGTTTGTACAAGCAAAAAGGAATTATTCTAGAGATATGTGGATCACATTTCAGTAATTATAATTTCATAAAGTTGCTTGAAACAAGAATAAATCCTTGTTTAGTTTCAATGGCATATGGTCATTGGTCAGGTTTTATTTGAGGAATAATAATTATGAATACAATACATTAGTCATTAACCAGGAATTTTGAATTCTGAATGATAAATACACTTGTCTTGTTGTAACCATTCATGTTGCAGATTTTATAGCACTGCATTTTTAAATTCACTATTAATGTTAAAAAATCTCCAGCTGATTTTAGAAACTCTGGCTTCATGAAAACCAAGTGTAGGTTTACAATTGCAGATATTCAATATACAAGCTTGTTTTAGTGTTGAAAAGAAAGAAATGGACTCATTTACCTTTTGAAGATATTTTTTTTTAAAAGAGGGTCCATTGAATTTGATTTTGGTTGGCCTTGGGATAGCAGAAATCTCTAGCATCAGGAATTAGCTAATTCTGTATTGTTAAAACCTCTCCTTTTGCCTTTGTCAGGATATATTTCTGGATATTTCTGTTTGGATCAATTTCCTTACAGTGCCAGGGTTTCTTAAGAGAAATTCATAGTGTATCTATATGCATGTGACTATGCATATAGTGCAATTGTGGGGAGGCATTTCAAATCTTTCACTGTGGTCCATATTTAACTAAGCATGTTTGTGAACAGAACCAAGCCTATTAAGAGTATCTACAGAGAGAGATGCTTAAATTCCAAAAGGACAAATAATGGGCAATAAGCCAATTATATCCCTCAATATAAAGCAGTGATGGTGAACCTTTTAGAGACAGAGTGCCCAAAAACTGGCCCCGCCCTGCTCCACCTCCCTGTTCCACCCCCACTCTGCCCTGCCATCCCCCGCCTTGCCCTCTCCCCAGGATCGCCTCCAGGGCCCACTGCAGATCGCCCAGGCAGCCCAGCAGCGCTATGGCAGCCACACCCTCTGTCTGCATCCTGCAGCGTCAGCTGCATGATGGGGTGTGAGGGCAGAGTCTTGTCTACGCTGCCTGGCTGCCATGTCCTTGGCTGCGCTGCTCCATGTGGGCCACGCTCGAGGGTGACTCTCCTTCAGGGGGGCTGCTGGAGAGGAGGGGGGTCACAGGGGAGGCAAGGCTGAGGCAACGGCACGTTTGCCCACATAGAAGGCTCCGAGTGCCGCCCATGCCATAGGTTCGCCACCACTGATATAAAGCATCCTTTCCAAACTTTCCATAGTGCAGATGGATTTTAATTTTTAAATGTGTACTGAGAGTGTCAGGGTGTCAATATACAGAAGACACATTATGAGTTTTAGGGAAGAGAATGACATCTGCATGAACATTTACCTGCTAAAACTGCTTCCCCCAACATTTTGCTTTTTGTTTGCTATAATAACCAGAATTGGTAACCAGGAAAGTCAACACTGGCTGGGGCCTTTGGGAATTGTAATCAAACATATTTGGAAGGTGGGGGAACATAAATCTAAAGGGTAGCAAGAAAAAACATGATATTCTGAGATTTATAGAGACTGATTATTAAAGAGGCTCTTTTCTCTCTCTTCTCTACGTCTGATTCTTAAACAGGAACACAATTTCAAATGGTTTTGATTATTTTAAAGAAATAAAAATATTTTTAAAAAAATACTTAAAAAATAACCCTGTTTAAAAAAAATCCCATGTATGTGGATCCTATTATTTAGATGGTAGCTGTTTGTAAATTTAGTAGCTTTTCAGAATAGAAAAATGGATTTCAATCCCATAACCTTTGGGAAAGGTAAAGGATTGCTACTGTTAGGATTTGAAATAGACTCAGTGTTATCAAAAGCAATAAAGTTTTTGATTTGTATTACCCAGCCCCACTTGAAAGGAATGATACCTTGATAACCAAAGAACATTACGACAACTAGTTTCTAAGTAGTTTAATTATAACAATTTTTTTCTCCCTAAAACGATTACACTATAGAGTCCATCAAATGTATGCATTCTGTTGGACTAGAATATACAATAATATATACTTCAAATATTTACATCATGACTGACTATTAAATAGCACATTAGTTTCATGTTCTTTATGAACAATGCAAGGACTCACTTCACTGAAATCTTCTTCCTATACCCCTGAAAGATAAAGGCAAAAATTCTTGGATTTTTTTTTCTTTTCCTTTTTTGCAAACTTTGTAAGACTTTCTTCGTGTCATTATGGAAAGACATCTGGATTTAATTATTCATCTGCTGTGCATTTCACAGTTTGATCACATTAGTGATTTCATGACAGGCAGCAATTTAATTGCTCCACAGATAGCTTCTCCTTATCTCTGCTATATATGTTTCACATAAACTTTCCTACTTTCTATAGCTAGCAAAGGCCTATTAACCATTTTCTTGGAAAAACAGTTTCAAAAAGGAAGAAAAATATACCATGGTAAGAAATCGTGATTAAAATAATCTTTTTCAAAAAGAGATCTTATATTTGAAATGTAACCATCTGTTATGCTGCTATGCTGCTACAAAATCTGATTGTTACACTGTGTTGTTATATTTGGAATGGTTATATGGTTTTTACTGTTTTCTTTTTTTGCCACTGGGAATATTGAAAGATTTGGTAGCATGCAAATTAAACGAATGAAGAAATGAATGAATAAATAAATAAATATAAGTTTAACCTACATAGATCAAAAACAAGTATAAATTAGGACAAGTATAAATTTAATTTTGCCTGGAGCTTCCCTAAACTGTAGCAAAGAATTAATTTTGTTTTATTTTTGAGTTTTTAAAAAATAAAATAAAATCAGGTTTGGGGCAAATTACACCCATAATCATTTTTTTTGGCAAATTTAATTTCTACTAGTTTTGCTTATGGTTAAGGAAATCATTGATGCTAATAGAGTTAATGTCACCATAGAAATAATGGATGAATTTATATAACACACATTTGTTTAATCATACTTTGTTTTAAAAGCCACAGTGAACGGGTGAAATGGTAATACCAAGCCATAAACAAATGATAATATAGCTAAGTAGGATAGGTGGATCAAGCCAATTGCTCATTTGCATTGATGTCAGCTATGAAAATGGAGGAAGATAGGGTGGTAGCTATCATTTCACAGGATGATCCAAATCACTTAATCATGACCTGTAGTTAAAGAAGGATTTCTGAGAAGCCTATGTGAACTGACTTGATGTCTCTGGGGGAAAGATGGGATATCCATACCAATCTATACACTTGGTGTTGCAGCACAAAGGATGCTGGAGTAAATGGGACAACCTTTGACTCAGGATATGTGGATACCTCCAGAAAGCCATCACTCTGCTGATATTGTTCTTGTCAATTCATCATTGGTTCACTCCCAGAAAAAGCAACACTAGGAGTCAGCAGAAAGAACAGCAATGCTATTATCTGTTCAGAGTAGCATTTGTGAGATAGGCCACAAAAATTGATTCAAATAAATAAAACAATACATTTTTGAACTTTGCTGAAAGAATCTTGCCTACACCACAGCAGCAGTGTTGATACTAATTGATAAATTGTCAAGGAAAAGACAGTTTTCAGATAATATCATTTGTTATCCCTAGACAAATAATCTAATTTTATGGGTTCACACAACCCACTGAGCTGTAAACTCAGTGTTGAGTTTGCATAACACAGTATCCTAAAATGCAGTTAGCCAGTTTGTAGCATAGCAGGATAAGTGAATACAGCTGAAGAATGAGAGGGAGGGAGAGGAAAGTCCACATATCTCTCTAATCCTGAACCCTGTTCATCCTTGTTCTTTCTAAATGACTTGTCCTTGAATTGTGATCACAAATCATCCATGAAAATAATTTTTATAATGTGCTGTATTAGCTAAAAATAGCATCATTGTTTAAAATAAGGGAATGGCACTGAATTATCCCATGGAAGGTATACAATATTCTATTACCATTTCCAGAATCATTTTTATATAGCTTAGCATTTTGTTTTTACCATTCAATTGCGTCAATATTCTGAGCAGATGTTTCAACTAAGACATCTATAAGGGGCCCCCAAGGCCTTTTCTCAAAATAGTTCCAACTCAACTCAGAATCCAGAAACATTTGTGGGGAAAAATGATACACACACAATTCATAACCATATTTACTGATATTAGGTTTGCTTGCATAACTTCAATAGTTACTCTGAATCTCTCCCCCCTCCATCCTTTAAATCATTGTAGGGCCCATAGTGGATAAATAACCTTGCTTTTATTTACACATGATATCCTTTAATAATTAATTGCTTTCTCCCTCTGAAAACTTTTTAAAAATACCGGTAATTTCTCTGGATATAGAAAGTTTCCTGAATTCTGCTCAAAATGTTCCCATGACTGACTAGGGAAAGCCAGATTTTGATTATTCCACATTCCTCTCAGGTTCCAGTCAACTTCTCTACTTGCTCAATTTTTAGACCAGTTTTTAATTTCCAAGTTTATTTTATCCACTGTATAATAGCTTTTGTTTGATTATCTCTTTATACTCGAAGAGGAAATAAATTTGATGGTGCATCTTGAATATATGACAACATTCCCAAATGCCTCCTTATGCCTCCAGCTGTCAAGCTATTATAATGTCAGAGCCCCACTGCCCAAACACTTCTGAATCACCCTGAAGTTCTTAATAACCACCAACACACTATACCCCTTATCACACATCTTTTCTGTCATTTGTGATATAACACGTATTCTTCATCTGTTGTTCGTTATTACCCTTCTTGTATCATCAAATGATACTACCATCAAATGTAGATTACTGGACTAAATCAGATAACCCTCCGTACTCTTTCTTTTTAGAAAAAAAGAGGAAATCATAGAACCATATTTCACATAATACATGAAGTCTTCCTGCAATTGACAATTCTATATGCTATTTTACTTTAAAAAATAACAAAAAACAAGAAAAAATCAGTTCTTCTTTCGAACCTCAAAATTTTAGTGTTCTAAAAATACTACAAATAACTTTATTTTAAAAAAAAGATCTGTGAAGAGCGTTCATATAAGCAAAACTTTGTTCTAGTTAAATTTTAAAACTTATTCTTCATTAGCAGCATCACATAAAAGCACAAGACTGTCAATTTCCAGAAAGTTGTTTATTTTTGCAGAACAGCTGTTTTTTTTGTCTTGTATATACTTATTTGGAAGAGATATAGATTTTCATTCATAATCTCTCTGCTTTCTACATGCTTGAGAGCTCCATAAGCCTGAAACATTTATTCTGGCCTCCACTTGAGCTAGGCTTTAATAAATATTGGCCTTTGGGAACATGCATGCTCGTGGAATATTGGTTCATCTCTCCTTGCTCTTCCCTTTATTTAAGAGAAAAGGGCTAGATGACAGCTATGAAAAATGGCAGCTGTAAGATCTTCTGCAGAAGAGAAATACAAGTTTTTCTGTCACATATGACTGAGCCCAACGTAATTTATGTAGCCTGTTTCTTTGTTCATCAAATTTCTTTCTTTCTATATTTCAGTTAAGTAGCTTACAACATCTCTGAGAAATATAAAGGGTAATAGAAATCAGAGTATATTATCTATAGATTATATGTCAGGATTACTCATTCCCTTTCTTTCTGATCTACTTCCCTGTGGTGTCTAAAGTCTTCATCAGATATTTGTTCTTTTTATTCCTGTTCCTACAGCAGTACTAAATTAAGCATTTGGATTGGCTGCTGACTTTTGAAATTTTTTTATAATTGGACTTCAGTTATGTTAGTGATATTATCGCTCAATATTTTTTTTTAAATGCCAAGTGCTACAAAATGGTATATCAACTTGAGATTTAGGTTCTTAAGATATTTAGGAGACAAATGTTTGACAGTGGTATGTATAGATGAAAGCTGAGAAAAATCAACAAAGATATTTGAATCAGCAATTGACTTAACATTTGCTCTTTGTCTTTTGGGCATAACATTTCTTGAATGAATTCTTATCTACCTCTCATGGAATCCACATGTTAAAGTTTGAACATATATCTCCAAATAAAGTAGATGGCACAGCAGGCTTGTGTCATTGTCCATTTCAGACTGAAACTGAATGAACGCAATAATGATATTATTGCCATCTAGTTTATATGGCTGGGCCTACATCCAACAATCCATTAACCACTTTGAACAATTCAAGTGGTCCTCAGTAAACAAATATTATGATGGGCAAAAAAAACCCAAAACCAAAACAAAACCTTTTTCTGTATGCTAAAGGGCTTCTGAAGAGCTCTGAAAAAATTAAGGAAAAACACTGCACAGACTTTCTGCTAGGATTGTGCATAAAATGGGAATATGCTTTGTTTTCAGGAAAGAAATAGGAAAGACTAGGAGCCCATAATGACTTCTACCTCCCACTCAGGTTAATGAAAACCTATTGAACTCAAGTATATATTTTAAAAAGGATATATTGTATTTTCAATTCAGTTTCAAGCTTTTTCAAAATATTGCATTTTTTCAATTTTCAAATTCTTTGTAATTTTTCCAATTCAAGTTTTCCAATTCTTGCTTTGTAGATTGAATGGCACACAGCACCATCAAAGGCTACTTTGCTATACAATTAGTCAATTCAAGAAAAGTTTCAGCATGTTTTTCCTTTAGCCTACCTACCTAACAGGCACAAGGGCAGTTTCTTTCTTTGCTTTTATGACTGTGTTTCATTTATTCTAAGAGTTATTGCAGAAAAGTAAAAAACCTGCTACTATTTAATTCTTTAATAAATTTGTAATTACTAGAGTCTGCAAACAGCAATATCTCTATCTCTTCTGTATAACTCTCACTTCTCATGATATGGGAAATGATTATATAAATTTCATAAATAAATAAAAATGCACTCTGAAAATTCAACATGAACTAGACCTTTTTAAGGCATTTGTGAATTACAAATAATTATGATTATAACAACTTTATGATGTCACTGGAATTTTTTTTAAAAAAAGTAGATTAAATGTGTTAATCTACTAGAAGCTGAACATATCCCAAAGGTTCTTTTTCAAAAGGCAACTGGACTTTGTTTTTCTTTGAAGATGTTCGCTTCTCATCCAAAAAGCTTCTTCAGTTCTAAGCTCCTTCAGTCAGAACTGAAGAAGATTCTTGGATGAGAAGCAAAATGTCTCCAAGGAAAAACAAAGTCCAATTGCCTTTTGAAAAAGCATGTTTGGGACAACTATGACCTGGATGAGTGAGGTTCCTCACAGTTGACAAGCTCACATATATATTTTAATACTTTCTTTTCAACAATACAAATGAAAAAACTGACTGATGAGATTTGTTGCTTTGCTGCCAGACTTTAGTGGCATTTCATGTGACTAGGGAAAATAAACTGCTAGAAAGTAAATGTGGTCCATGAGCTATGGATTCCTCACTATTAAACAACATCATATTGCCCAGATAAATGTGCTAATGTGCCTTTCCTTTCAATGCTGCTGCACATCAAAGACCTAATTTAATTTATTTTCCTGCATATTTGTTTGATTAATTATTAAAGTATTTCCAATCTGCCATATACATCAACAGAACTCAACATAGGATGCAATCAACAAGACAAATCAATCTGAAGTCATGCAACACCAATAATTTATAATATATATGACAGAGCTATAATCAAGAAAGTTAAAATAGCCCAGTGTTAATTTGCCACGAAACAATAATAATTTCATCATTAGGATGGTCATCTAAGAATAACCCATCTTGTATCTCCATTTACTATACTGTATCAGAGTCAATGGTGAGCGTGCTGGTAAAAGGACACCCCCAATACACATGCAGCTCATGCAATACTAAACCAATAGGATGCCCTCCCCACTTCATCACTCAGGAACCTATGAAGGATAATTTAAAATTTGATCAATTTTTATATAAAACAAGTAAGTGTTAGTAAAATAAGCAGTGATGTATGAAATGAGCCATGAGATTCTATAATGCATACACTGCAGAATGACGGTGACTTTTTAAGAAATCTCGGCACCTTTTTTAAAAAATCAAAATTACCTTAGCTTACAATTAAGACTCTTTTTGCCTCTTTTACTAAGGGAAAAGTTTGTTGCTACAAAATCTTACAATAGATATTCTAAATAAGCTTTTAAAGAAAAACTACTGATATGAATAAATAAAGATATTTCAAAAAGGTAAATTAGAATTTATTGTCTTCAGAGGTCAAACCAGACATTTTTATTGAATTTAATTACTTAGCAACATTCACTTTCTTTTTCAAATACCATTTCCACATTTTGTATTTATGTCATTTTGAGATTAACATGATCGGCTCCATTACTCAATGCATTACAGCCAGAATTTAGCCATCATCATCCATTGATTATTGCTAAAATCATGGGTAGAGGAAACGACAAAATATTTCCAAAAACTTTCTACATTTTACACATTATAGTTATCATTATTGGCCTAAGTAACCTGTCTTAATCAACCTGGAGATTTGAGCTGGGAAATATTTTGATTTTGCTAGTGATTATCACATCACTATTCTAAATAATATCAAATTATTTTCTGAAAGATAGAAGACACATTATTCAAAAGACTGAATTGAAATACTTCCCTGTTTTTGTCTGGACTACTTTGCAAGGCTGATATCAATCTTGCTAGACTGAAAGTATTTCTCTTCTCTCCTTTTAGTATTCTAGTATTTAGTATCCTTCTAACAAAGGAAGGGTTGTTCTTGTTTCTCCCTTTCTACATATACTGTTTACATCACATTTTAAACCTACATTACCTTTTGCTTTAATACAGCAAATCTAAGGTGGTAGCAGTTGCTTAATGAAAGTGCAACTTACAAGCCCTTCACATCCACAACTCATTACTGCCACTGCTGTTTAGGCAGTCTTGGGAGGAATGACACTGAAATAATGATAGGATCCTTTTAAATGCACTTATGTTGAAGTGGTCATTTGCATAAATAGTCATTATCAAGCTAGGGATTTTTGCTCTTCTTTTCAAAGGGATGTCAAAGTCGAACTGCTCGGCTATGGCAGAAAACCCTGGAAGGCGTCCAGCAGTAGCATCATGGCCATTATTCACTGTTGTTCAGCAAGAATGCTT
Source organism: Protobothrops mucrosquamatus (assembly GCF_001527695.2). NCBI lineage: Eukaryota > Metazoa > Chordata > Lepidosauria > Squamata > Viperidae > Protobothrops > Protobothrops mucrosquamatus. The sequence continues at coordinate 579,061 of NW_015386437.1, forward strand.
CAGATAAAGTGTCTTGCAACTTTTCACTTTAACACTATGAACTATGTCAAGCATAAAAATTGAAATCCCAGCTTCATTGCCAGAATAATAACGTTAAGTTCCCATTAAAGTGCCATCCTAAAAACTCTGTGTGCTTTTAAATCAACAACAAGACCTCTTGATGAGAATATTTTTACTCACAATTGCCATACTGCCCAAATATCAGTAAACCCTGCTGGCAAACATGTTAATTTCATTTACAAATCTTAAAGGGCTGCCCAGAAATCCTGCATAGTACAATGACCCGTAACAGAAAATGACTGACTAAGCTACAACTAATTACAATAAGGTATCTAAGAATATATGTAGTTTCTTTAGAGAAGGAAGATCAACAGTGGATCATATCTTGGTACTTCACCATCTAGTACAAAAATACACATATAAAAAAAAATCCTCTCTGTTTGTGGCCTTCCTCGATTTTAAACAGGCCTTTGACTCAATATCTAGGAACACCCTATGGGAGAAATTAGAAGGCACTACTATCAATAAACACATCCCTTTCCTCATACAAAAACTGTATGCCAATTCCACCTTGAAAGTGAAGTGTAATCCCCAAGGGACTTTAACCGGCTTAGTAAGAGTACAAAAAGGGGTACGGCAGGGTTGCATCCTGTCTCCCTCCCTTTTTAACTTCTATATCAACCCCCTGATTGATCTTTTACAGAACCCTGATCTGCATCCGACCAATCTAGCACATCGCAAAATCCCGATTCTTCTGTATGCCGACGATGCAGTCATTATTTCGCAAACTCCTGTAGGACTGAAGAGAGCAATTAGGGCAACATTGGCTACTGCAGACAGAACAAGTTGGTCCTTAACTTTGATAAATCAAAAATGTTAGTTTTTGCTAAAAGACCCAGCCAATACTCCTGGAAAATAGAAGGACATAGTTTGGAACAGGTTAGAATATTTAGATACCTTGGGGTGGTTTTTCACTCGCAAGGGACATGGAAGGCACACCTGGATCATACATTGCAAGCAGCCAATAGGTCCCTAAATGCAATCAAACATTACTTTTACACAGGCGGAGGTCAATTAGTACCTGCTGCCATAAGACATTTTGAGGCCAAAACATTGGTGCAAATTCTATATGTGGCACAAACAGGAATCATTGCAAAGAAAAACTTGCTGGAAACCATACAATCCAAATTCCTGCGAGCTATCTTAGCTGCACCCAAAGGAACCCCAAATGCCCAATTAAGAATTGAGACAGGCATGCCCCAAATCCAGGTAAGAGCCTGGAAGATGATGATCATTCACTGGCTTAAAATGCATTTCTTTCCAGAGGGACTGTTCCCGTTAGTGCTGACTGACAACTTTCCTTCCCCCTGGAAGCAGGCAATAGATCATAAACTGGGCTCTTATGGGCTCTCTTCAATATTCTTAATGTCCCTAGGCTTTGACCAAGCAAAGCAAGTAATATCCAATAGAATAAAGGACACGGAGTTCCAAGAAGAACTAAATAGGTTGCCTTGCCACAGTAGGGATAGTGTCATGCCTCCGTCCGAGCCTGACTCTGAGGATGACATGGAGTTCCCTGTTGAGGCCCAGGAGTGGGTGTCTGTGGCTTCGGAGGACTGTGGGGAGGAACAGGCTGAAGCAGGCCAGGGCCCTTCAAGTTTGGAACAGGGAAGGCAGAGCTCAGGCCAGGAGCAAGGCCCCTCCCCACCAGATCCCAGAGCAAGGAGAGCAGAGAGGAGGAGGGAACAATGGAGGCAGGCTCAATTGCTCGGGAGGAGAGCGTCACGCCCCACTCCACAAGGCATACCTGGGGAGTAGGTATTTAAGGAGACACTGTGGGGTGGGGCATTTGCCGGGAACAAACGTGAACTCTTGTGATGTGAGCTCTTGTACCTGGACTCTTTGCATTTTGGATCAAGTTTGTTTCCTGCTGAGTTCTCCTTGCTGTCTTCAGTTTTGCAGTTTGCAGGTTACAGGCAAGCTGGGCATGGAAAAGATCATACTTTTTTATCTGTTTTACTTTAACTCCATTGACTGTTTTATTGAACTTGTGCCAGGATATGTGGGGAGCTGTTGGGTGAACGTTGGCAGTGCTTACAAAGACAATTATTCTGACCAGCTAAGTGCTTTGCCTCCATTCGGGGCCCTATGTCATCACAGATAGAATCAAACAGAGTGTGTGGGAATCAGCAAGATATCTGAATGATCTGACCTTCCCAAAACAAAGAATAGCTTTCTTCAGAGCCAGATTTAACATTGTTCCCTCAGCACTCCTACAGGGCAGGTATAAGAGAACACCAATAGCAGAATGGGTATGTATATGTGGTAAAGGAGGTCGAAGATATCTCACATGTTTTATTGTACTGTGAGTTATACCGAGTTTATAGGACAGTATATATTCTCCCCTTATTAGAGAGATTGCCAGGGAGGGCAGATAATTTTTATGTAGGCTTTCTCCTCCAGGACTCAAACCCTTCTATCACGCATGCAGTGGCAAAATACTGTGTTGCGGCAATTTCCACAAGAAAAAAATTGGTTAGAGATCTTGTGCCAATTTTTTGGAGATATCTCTAATAATGTTTGGAACATTATATTTACTCACACACTAATCGGCTATCCACTCACGTAAACTAGGGAGTGACCCTAACATTTTGAGAACATGTATTTTCTTAACAGGGATGTTATTATTTACTATTAATGTTAGTACTTTTTATTTTTATTATTTTTATTTTTATATTATTATTATTATTATTATTATTATTATTATTATTATTATTATTATTATTATTATTATTATTATTATTATTATTATTATATTGTAAAAAGTGATGGCTATTGCTGGTCTACGACCGTAATAAAGTTATTTGTAATTATAGTTTCAGTCAATCCTGACCTAACTCCTGGTTTAGTTTTAGCTTTGTTAACTTGCAACAGTGTACTGTATGCATCTACTCATACATAATACAACGTTGGAAAAGATTACAAAGTGCTACCCGAAGTACAGGTATAGTACTCCTAATAAAAGACTTTTGAAGTGCACATCTTCTTTCCCTTATAGCAGAAGTCCCCAATCTTTTGGGCACCAGGGACAAGATCCATGGAAAGAAGTTTTTCCACGGACTGGGGGGGGCATGGTTTCATGTACTGTCTGCATCCCATGAATGAGGCTTTGCTTGTTTGCGCAGACTGGTTTCTGGCATGCCGTGGCCCAGTGCCGGTCCACAGACTGGGGGTTGGGGACCCCTGCCTTATAGGATGAAGTTCTGCTTCCTACAGCATCTGAGGAAATTGCACTTGAAATTGTCCTTCAAGTGAAGTTCATTTTCTCCCTAGTGCCATGTTGAATCTTCTCAGTCCTTCGTGTTAAGCTTACAGTTTTCAAACTAAACTTAAAATATTCTCCCCCAAATCAATATATGGCTATAACCATCCAACCCTCCTCAATCATAATTAAAGTCATGTATTGTATGCAAAACTGCAGAAGAGCTTTAGTTTCATTAGTTTCATTAGAATTTGCTTCTTTTCATTGTGTTAACATAAAGATCAATGTGTTCATGAATTCATATTGTGCATGAATATGTAGAATATGGTAAATTTGCCTGCATACACCCATACAGAAGCCTTATATGCTACCTATTATTTTATTGTATTCCATTAATAAGAGAATAAGCTATAACGCAACAAGACTCATTTGTTTCATAAAAAGAAGATCTGTTTTTCTATTATGCCCCCTTTTGGCTCTTGACCCCAACTGACCATTTCCTTTGTCTCCCCCCACCCCTCACCTCCCTTTGCATAGCTGTCTTTGTTTTGGATGTCTGACCATTTCCTTTGTCTCCCCCCACCCCTCACCTCCCTTTGCATAGCTGTCTTTGTTTTGGATGTCTCCCCCCACCCCTCACCTCCCTTTGTCGTTTGAATGGACAAATGAAAAACCCTTGTAGTTATATGCATAATACTTCCTTTCCGCAAGACTCAAATGCTGAAAGTGGCCATTGTAGAAACTATGTGACAGCTGGCCTGCTTTTCTTTTGTATGCCTCTAGCCTTAGAGAAGAATCAAGAGAGCTTTCTGTAGTGGAATAATTTTTCCTCTGGGTGAAACCCATGCACGAGAGCATTTCCCAACTGTTCCCCAAACAACTGTCACCTTGCGTGCCCTTGCTCTAGTCACAACCAGATGTCCATCAAATATATCCAGGTTGTTTGGTTAGAGCAGCATATTGTAAAAGAAAACCTGATACTGTCCCTTGTAATAGAATTACTCTTCCATAACTTCAAATAGGACCCATACTTTCTGCCATTGATGTACTTTTAATATCATTGTCGGCGACACCAACTGTTTGCCATTCTGCCTATAATGATTGATTTAATTGTATGGCCAACAGAACTGAAGAAATGTTGAAAACTGTACAGCACCTGTTACAAAACTGAAAGTTGCCAATTGCTCAATAGAAAAATAAAGGTAAAAACAGATGGAGTTGTGTTTTTCCTGTGCCATTTTCCTGGCACCACTTAATGACATTGGTCATTCTATGACTAACCTGATATAATGAGCCTGACATAATGCTAAGGTGACCAACCGTCCTCCTTTAGGGAGGACAGTCCTCCTTTTGTGAGTTCTGTCCTCCCTCAAAAAATGTCCTCCTACATGTCCTCTTTTTCGATATTTGAAGACTAATCTGCAGGGCTTTTTTTTTTTCTCATAGAACGCTTAGAACGGTGTTCCGGCACCTTTTTTTGATGGTTTTTTTTTTCAACTTTTGCATGAGCTGTGCTACTCCTATTGGCTTTTGAAAGCCAATAGAAATTGCTGCTGAGCAAGCCAAAACACCCGGTCAGCAAACTTTACACATGTAAGTTGTCTGCAGCAAAGGTGAATTAGCAGGAATTTTGCACCCCTCCCTGCTACCCAACTACACCATCTCCTAGTTAGTCCTGAAGATACCTGGAGGAGACTGGAGCGGCAACGCCACGGTAACTTTCTCTTGATCTTTGGCCCTGCTAGGGCAATAATGGCTGTGGGCACAAGAGGCAGTGGCAGCGGGGCTGCTGCGAGCGGGGGTGTGAGGGGTGGCGGTGGCCGGCTGCCCCCCGTGCTGTGGGAGCCGCGGGGTCTGCTCTACACGGGGCTGCACAGGGTGGGAGGTGGTGCTGGCAGGGCGGCTGCAGGCGGGGTATGTTGACAGCGGGCTACCCCCCAGGGCCGGAGCCAGTGCAGCCGGTGCTTTGGGAGCCACGGGGCCCGTTCTACACAGCGGGGCAGCAGTGCTGGCAGGGCGGCTGCAGGTGGGGGCGTGGCATGTAAGCATAATTACAATATAAAATGTTATTGTTACAAATGTTTTTATTATGCATTTATCATATTATAGTGTATTCTGTATTATTGTTGCAATGAATACAATGTTTCTTTTATTTATGATATTTTTTTCTTCAATTTATTTGTGTCCTCCTTTTCATTGTAAAAAAGTTGGTCACCTTAATAATGCAGCTCTTGAGTGTTTCATTTATCTTCATATCTATTTGAGGAAGAATTTGGAATTCAGTTTTTAAACAGTTGGTATCATTTCTGATGATTTCTCATTTGCATGATTATACTTATTGTACCCTCCTTTTTAATACTATTCAAAAATTTCAGCTAGTCCCGAAAAAGGACGTCATAATGCTTATTAGATCTGGCAGACCAGAACACAGAACTCCAATATTCTTATTAACTACCCAGATTGCCCATTTAAGTGAGTTTTAAAAACCTGGCTGTTCCCCTAGGCCTTGGATTAGTATATGAACCAAGCCATCTAAATTTGAAATGGAGGGAATATTGGTTGGATTTGTTCTCTTGGGGTAATTTCTGTTTTATTTAATATGATTTTCCCCCTTATTTTTAGTTTGAAGCTGCTTAGAGGTGCACGGGACTTCTAAAATTTGATGGATGGTTGAATAAATAAATAGAGCATTTTTTTTCTTTTTAAGATCAATTCAAAAGTTCTGTTTTTTCCTTTAAAGCTAGGAGTCTTGACAAGAATTTTTCAGGAATCATGTCATCATGTTTGAGCTAGCCATCCCAGCTGTGATCATCTTTAAATATCTGACTTCAGATCTCCCATCATCTGAGAAACACAAGTTTAAAAAGATATGGCCATTGGTGTGAAAGCATTAAGCAGTAGTGCACCCATCAACACACATACACACACATAAATACACACACACACAAATAACTACCTTTCAATAAACATTAATTTGGTTGCTTTTTCACCAAGCATTTTTGGGTAGAAGTATATCCAATAGACATATTTGGATAAAAAGATATGTTTTGTCACCTGTTGCTCTTTTTACTGTTGTATTGTAATTTTAATGTATTACATTTACATATCTCTGCTAGCTTGAATAATAATAATATCATTTTGAAAGTTAATATATTTACTTTTTTGCAAGGAATAAGAAATAACTTAACTCTTATACCAAATTGGATTCCTTTTTACATTAAGCAAGCCAAGATGTTATTCCAAATGCTGATTGTTAGTTAGAGAATGTACATATAAGAGGTATAACAAGATATAACATATGAGGATCATTTTTACATGCCACTGATAGCATATACTGAAATGTTTTTGAAAATTTCCCATTAGCTAGTGAGATGTTTAACTGTGGAATTAATTATATATCCTATAAAATCAGTAAGAAATTCCCTTTTGTCATTTGGTATGTCAAATGAAGTAGAGGTGACACATATTAACTGTATAGGGATGAAGCGCCAGCTGGTTAGAATTGAAAGCCCCCCCCCCCAAAAAAAAATATCAGTTAAGGCATTGAAAGGCAATTATTTTACAGTTGAATATTTCACAAAGTTTTGTATTATACAGAAATATAGTAATTAAAAGCTGAGATGGGGGGGATCATAGGAACCATCCTATTGGATCTGGCTGAATGTCATCTTAGTTCAATAGAAGGGGACATGCCCTCTGCTCTTTGTGGTATTTGGAGGTGCAATCAAAAATGTATTTTGTAAAATAAAGTTTAGATTCATTTATGTTGGGAAAAGCTATTAGCAGAAAAGTGAAGATTGAGAGAAATGGAAAATGGACTTTCAAACACACTTTTGGATGAGGGAAACATAGTTACCAGCTGATATAGGATGAAATGAATGTACAAGCTTAAACAAGAGAAATAATGAAAACTTTAAAAAGATTCATTTATTACATACCCTCCTAAGAAAATCTCTTCATTTGTCTGGTGAATCTCTTTTTACTACATATTTACTTTTTTTCCTTTACAGATACAGAGCCTAGGCAGTTACACCGAATCCTGCAAGTTTTCAGATTATTTGTTAGCTAAGTAGGAAAACAAGGCAGATTGTCTGATTCACGATCTGTCAACCAAGTTTAGTTTAATGCTATGGATTATATGCTCAGCTTTGGTTCAGGTCTTTCTCAGTTTTTGTATAAGTTTGCAGTTGGATGAAGGATTCATATCAAAACATCCTGTTTCATTTCCAGCATCAACACTGCTGATTACATACAGAGGGCTACATAAGCACCAAATATGTCAGGTAAGTAATTTACGATAGAAATTAATCTCTCTGCTCACTGGTCTTCCTAGTGTCATAGAAACCATTATAAAAAAATACCATGTCATATGTTTGCCAATATACACAACAGTGTAATGCCTCTTTTCAAGCAATGAAAAATTATGTTAGTTAATCAGAGGCACTGTTCATGCCCATCACAGAAGAGGTATCTTTGTAAATTGCCAAAGGGAGGGAAAACAGCCTTGAGCTCTTCAGGAAGAGGAAATTTTGGCTCTCAGGGAAAATGACCTTGAGCTACTACAGGGTGTGAAATGGAGTTTGATGGCAGAAAAGTGCTCTGAACACACAAAATGACCAAACTGAACAACATCAATGAGTGGGCTGAATGTTACTTGCCGACCTTTAAAACCACTATGGATATCTATATCCTCAAGTCTATTTCATTCATGACTTGCTTTTAAAGGGAGCAATATTGCACTTCTTTTGCTCCCTATTCTTTACTTTCCCACCGCAAAAGAGAGACAATAACTCTCATTACATTGTGTGACCCACTGGAAGTCAATGTTCTAGTGCTCCTGAAAGTAAGCAGGTAATAATAATAATAATAATAATAATAATAATAATAATAATAATAATAATAATAATAATAATAATAATAATAATAATAATAATAATAATAATAATAATAAAGTTGGAAGGGACCTTGGAGGTCATCGAGTCCAACCCCCTGCTCAGGCAGGAACCCTACACCATTTCAGACAAATGGGTGTCCAGTCTCTTCTTAAAAACTTCCAGTGTTGGAGCATTCACCCTTCTGTCTTTAGGATCACTGTTGAATGGAATATCACAGGGTAACAGGTCCATAGAAACTCCTTTTCACTTCATCACGAAAGAGCAGGATTTGTACATTAAATAAAACAAGTATGTTTACCTTGATATTCTTCCATCAGCATTTTATGTCTAGAGTACAACAGATTCTATAAGAAAATTTAATTTTTGCCAAGAGCCTTCAGATTAGAATGGTTATTCTAATAGTTATTCTAATGGTTATTCTATCATTAAGAACAACAACAACAACAACAACATGTCTCTGGAAATACAGATACAATGCAGAAGCCTAAAAAAAAATCACTTGTATTATTGAAAGCCATAAAAGCTTTTGAGCTTCACAAAACACTGTTTTTAAATACATGTAATGCATTCTAAATTTTTCCCCTTTTCTTAGAGAAGATTACAAGTGATATGACTAGATGATTATTATGGGCAATCAGTGACCATAATATTTAGTGAAATGGTAAAGATTGTAATGTTGCACAATAGAGGCAAGTCATCAAAATTCCATAGCCCTTTAAGAAATGGAAGTTGACCTGTCAGGTAGAAGAGAATACTTTCCTTTTCCAAACTTTCCTGATTATTAAAAACATTATTTAAAAATTATTCTATTGTGTAGAAAGGAGAGCATAGAAATACATACATGATTGATTCAACAGCCCGCCCTCCCCCCCCCAGGCAAGGAATGAAGGCAAGACATCAGATCTGGCTAAAGTAAAACCTCTCTTGTGAGTCAGTCACAGTCACAGACTGTTAGGAAAGGTACAGCAAGTAGAAGCTGATAAACTTCCATACCAGCCTAAACCAGATACAAACAGATTTTAAAAGATTCTGTAGACCTGCCCAAACTGCACATATATACTTTTAAAAGTTTATATTTCTTCTTTGCTACAAGCAATTGCCAAACAACAATTTAAACTTCTCTATCCCACCCCAAACTTTCATTATCCAATTTTGTGTGAATATGGGACATGTCTTCAGGTACTTTGCCCTCAGCTATACAAAATACAGGTAGTCTGGCTTACAACCATAACTGAGCCCAAAATAAGTGAGACATTTGTTGAATGAGTTTTGTCCCATTTTATGATATTTCTTGCCACCGTTGTTAAGTGAATCTCTACAGTTGTTAAGTTAGTAACATGGTTGTTAAGTGAATCTGGCTTCCCCATTTACTTTCCTTGTCAGAAGGTTACAAAAGGGGATCACCTGACCCTGAGACACAGCAACAGTCATAAATATGAACCAGTTGCCAAGCATTCAAATTTTGATCAGGTGACATGGGGATGCTGCAAGGGTCGTAAGTGTGAAAAACTGTCATAAGTCACTTTTTTCAGTGCTGTTGTAACTTTGAATGGTCACTAAATGAACTGTTGTAAGTCAAGGACTACCTGTATTTGACAAAATAAGAATTATTGTATTTTTCAAAGTCCTCTGATTGGTAACACTTCCAATGATATCAACATCAATTAATCCAAGTTTTCAAAATATTTTACTGCTTCTTTTCAGGTCTTAGCCTTTTGGAAAAACTGTAGAAACCAAAATTGCCTTGCTTTGAGGTAAACCTAGTATTCATGCAACAACACTAATAGTTTAACCTATAAATGGATGACTTAGTTCATGTTATTGGAAATCTTGCAATCTTCTCTCCAAACCCACAAATATTCTCATTTTAATCACAAGATGTTTTCAATAGAACTGCAAGAAAGTATTCCCTAAAGTTAGTAATGAGCACTTTCCCAGACTTAGTTCAACTGAGTCCTGTGAATCTAGAGTGATTTCGGCATAGGACTTCTCAGTTATGTTATCATTTCATGATATAATATGTGGATAAAGTTATGTGGATAAATTTTGGCCTCAGCTAATCTTCATACTTACAAAACTGATTCTGAGTTGATTCTCTCAGTATGGAAGCACTGAGTTCCCTATACCTGGCTTTAATAGTATCATAGTAATGTCTGAATAATAAAATAAGATTGTTATATTCACAGAACATGTGAACGTACATTATGCTAAGTGTTTATGAAGAAGGAAAGAAGCAACCTAGAACTAAGAAGAAATTTCCTGACAGTTAGAACAATTAATCAGTGGAAAAACTTGCCTCCAGAAGCTGTGGATGCTCCAACACTGGAAGTTTTTAAGAAGAGATTGGACAACCATTTGTCTGAAATGGTATAGGGTTTCCTGCCTGAGCAGGGGGTTGGGTTAGAAGACCTGCAAGGTCCCTTCCAACTCTATTATTCTATTCTATTCTATTCTATTCTATTCTATTCTATTCTATTCTATTCTATTCTATTCTATTCTATTCTATTCTATTCTATTCCATTCCACTCCACTCTACTCTATTCATATTTAGTCAAATAATTTTCTAAAATTACAAGCAATAATTTCCAAAGATCTTTGACATCTATTTAACTGGTTTTCATGCTTGAAATCTTAGATTGCTCTATGTATTGACTGGAATTTAGATTTTCTGCATTAAAAAAAAAGACTCTACTGAACATTGGCTACTTAACACAGTAGCAAAAAATATATGGGACATTTTAAGTCACCACTATTGATTCCTGAAGACCATATTGATAAATTCTTACCTTCTTAGCCATTATTAAATTAACAGTTAAGAGTCTGGTCTTTCTATCAAAAATATCCAAAACAGTAAAACTCCCCATCATAGTCCCCTGAATAGCACAACTTCCTATCATTTGCTTTGCCCATTCATCTATCCAGCCATTTGTCCATCCATCTTCCTTCATTTGCGTTGCCTTCTGCTCTTTTACTAAATTCAATGTTTCTAACAGGAGGCAAATGTTATAAAGAATTCATAGCAATTATAAACAGTATTGAAATAAGTATAATTTTTTCCTTCCTCATTGTTGGTCTTGATTCATTTCCAAATCTTTCAAAAAGCACAGCATTAATCACTGCACTACATTAAGAAATAAACCATGGGTTATGATTTGTGCATACATATGTCTGGGGAGCTCAAATACTTTGGCCACCTAATGAGAAGAGAGGACTCATTGGAAAAGACCCTGATGTTGGGGAAGATTGAAGGCAAAAGGACAGGGGAATGTTAGAGGATGAGATGGTTAGAGAGGGTGATCCATGCAATGAACATGAATTGGAGCAAACTCCGGGAGACAGTGAAGGACAGAGGAGCCTGGCATGCTATGGTCCATGGGGCCATGAAGAGTCAGACATGACTTAGTGACTGAAAAACAACAAATGCCTGGAGAACAAAAGTGCAGGAAGCAGTAAAATAAGCTATATATAAATACAGTGTAGAGATCTCCATTGTTACGGCACACAGACAAAAAAATCAACCCATCTTTCTGTTTTCATCAGAAGTCATTTTTCAGGAGAAATATAAAGATTGTTATAAGTTAAATGTAAAGCTATTAAATTTTATCCTTTTAAAAATCTGTCTGTTATAAGGTTATGAAGCATTATATGCATCCAAAGGGAAAAGTAGTAAGCACTATCAATTCTCCTGGTTCAATTTATAGTCTTCTATAATTTATTTTCCCAATAATTTTAAAGTATAGTAGTAAAGTACTTAAGTGCAGAGGTGGCCCCAGTACATTTAGTGTCCAAATAAGAAAATACTACACAGATTGATATTTGAAAATCTGTCATTTGGTATAGTTTACCTAGCTGGTAACCTAGCTGGTATATTATATTTTACAATGAAGGATCAGGATCTATAAGACAGAATAACTGTCTTCAGCTACATCTATTTTGGAACTAATCCTCAGCTCAAAATTTGGCCTCATCCAAGCTTAATTTAATTGTGTCAGTTCCTGCTGATAGTATTCTGTATTCTGCTGGTAATATTCCCTGACATCACTTATAGTAGTGTTTTTTCTTACTTACTGCTACTTCCCAGAAGTAAGTAAAAACCCAATTCAGTAACTCCAGAAGTTTGTTTTGTTTATATAGTATTAATGTGTTCACTTTACTCCTATTAAGAAGTAATAAAGGTTTAAAAGAGAACAGTGCAATCAACAGTAATCCAAAACAATAACAACACCCAACATGCCTTGATCTCATGCCTTGATCTCTTGATATAATAATAATAATAATAATAATAATAATAATAATAATAATAATAATAATAATAATAATAATAATAATAATAATAATAATAATAATAATAATTTGGGAGGGACCCTGGAGGTCATCTAGTCCAACCCCCTGCTCAGGCAGGAAACCCTATACCATTTCAGACAAATGGCTGTCCAGTCTCTTTTTAAAAACTTCCAGTGTTGGAGCATTTACCACTTCTGGAGGCAGGTTGTTCCACTGGTTAATTGTTCTAACTGTCAGGACGTTTCTCCTTAGTTCTAGGTTGCTTCTCTCCTTGATTAGTTTCCATCCGTTGCTTCTTGTCCTGCCCTCAGGTGCCTTGGAAAATAGCTTGACTCCCTCTTCTTTGTGGCAGCCCCTGAGATATTGGAATACTGCTGTCATGTCCCCCCTCGTCTTTCTCTTCATTAAACTACACATACCCAATTCCAGCAGCCTTTCCTTATATGCTTTGGCCTCCAGTCCCCTAATCATCTTTGTTGCTCTTCTCTGTACTCTTTCTAGAGTCTCAACATCTTTTTTACATCGTGGTGACCAAAATTGGAAGCAGTATTCCAAGTGTGGCCTTACTAAGGCATTGTAAAGTGGTATTAATACTTCACGTGATCTTGATTCTATCCCTCTGTTAATGCAGCCCAGCACTGTGTTGGCCTTTTTGGCAGCTGCAGCACACTGCTGGCTCATATTTAAGTGATTGTCCACTAGGACTCCGAGGTCCATCTCACAGTTACTACTATTGAGCAAGGTACCCCCTATACTATACCTGTACATTTGGTTTTTCTTGCCTAAATGTAGAACCTTACTTTTTTCACCATTGAATTTCATTTTGTTAGATAGCGCCCAGTGTTCAAGACCAGGGGTGTCAAACTGCCGGCCCACGGGCCAGATGCATCATCTGGAAGCCACGCCCACCCCATTGCTGGCAATGGCAAACCGTCCCGATACATTGCACAATGTCATGTGACAGCACGAGTTTGACATGTCTGATCTGGACTGATCATTCCATGTTATCCCTTAAAATCCCACAGAAGACTTAAGTTGTCACTGCTCTTCAAAAACTTAATAGAGAAGGGGTCATACTTATGTCTAGGAAAAACTGTTCTGAAAAATTGCTTGGGGCTATTATTGAGAATAGGTCATTTTCAGTCCCTTATGAAAACATTCTTTATATGCCTTCTATCACAAAGAGTTGGTAGTTTTTGAAATACAGGAATTCCAAAATAAAAAACAACACTTTGAAGTGCTCCAGAAGTTGACCAGAAACCAAAGCAGTCAATGTGGCAATCTTAGACACATCCATAACTATCCATACTGTTGCATTTTGAACCAGCTGAATAGCCTGGAAGAGCTGTGGCTCCTACTTGTTGTTTTAGCAGGTGATGTGAGTCCAGGAAGTCGCCAGGCCGAGAGCCAACTTTATATAATAAATATGAAATCCCAGTCACAATTAAAAATAGTATTGTGCAGGATAATATACTGTACATACCTATTTTCATTTCATTATTCTATCCATTTAAAATGATGCCATAATTAATGTTAGAATTGCAGTGAAGGTTTGATATTTGTCTGAAATGTATAGGCTTTCTTGCCTAAGCAGTGGGTTGACTAGAAGACTTCCAAAGTTCTTTCCAACTCTGTTCTGCTGTTATTTTAGGTTCAATATATTAACTAATCTATTTCCTTTGAAACTCTTTTAGTGATACTGATTTTAATACTGCCTGCTAAATTCCCCCTTAATATATAATAAATTATTTCTGTTTTTATTGTAATTTCACAATTATATGATGTAAGGTGTCCTATGATGTCTTTGTTTTAATATATTTATCTGAATTCATAATAAGTAAGGACATTTGGTCCTTCCAACATTTTTTTTTTATTTTTTGAGAAAAGATAGGCAGAAATTGGGCAATCAACCCGTGGAACAGCTTACCCCCAGAAATCATGGGAGCTCCATCACTGGAGATTTTTAAGAAGAGACTAGACATTCCCCTGTCTGAGATGGTACAGGTTCTCCTGCTTGATCAGGGGGCTGGACTAGAAGGCCTCCCAGATCTCTTCCAGCTCTATTCTATTCTGAAATTTCCCCGCCTCCTTGAAGAATTAATTAGAGCTATGTTTCTCAACCTCAGCAATTTTTAAAATAGGTGGGTTTCAACTCCCAGAATTCCTCAGCCAGCATATATTAGACTTATGGTCATTATGTTCTCAAATCTTGGTATATGTTTCTGGAAAAAGAAATTTCATTCTGCAAATCTGCTAGAAACATTATATTCTGCACAAAAAATCTCCAATTGATGATGCCTCTCTGTAGTTTCTTCATGGAAAAAGTAAATGGATACAGTAATTTCCCAAGGGCAAATGAAACTACTGTAGAACTGGAAAAAATTATATTAGCTTCCTTTTTTATAGTTAAACATATTTGCAAATTATTAAGGCTTTTATTTTCATGCACTTGTATATTATTTTATTTATGCTATATTTCAACATTTTCATAAATGTATTTCCTAGCAGGCATTTTCCCCAAAGAAAGAAATGTTAGTAGGAAGTACTAGAGGATATTCCAATTCATAATTACATTTTGAAGGCAAATTGGCTCCAGAAACATGACATATGCTTGTCAAAAGAACTTGAATACCAAATAATGATTACTCACAACTAACAGTTTAGGGGCCAACTGCTGGTCAAACATGAGACAACTTTTCATGTATCACAGATTATTAAATGTTTCCAAAGAAATATTTTTGAGGCCAATCAACTAAGAAACTTGGACCACCTGCATTTGCCCAAAGTACATAACGCCCGTCCATTCACCTTTCATTCATTCTAATGCATTGAGTAATATCTGCAGTTCCCAATAGGATCTATTGCAGAATTGACTCATATGCAAAATTTAACCTATCTGGAACTAGAAGTCTATCTTAATTAAAGGTTTTTAGTGGTAGAGCCAAAATAACAAGTTTGAAACTGATGGTACTTTTAGTCCCAGTAAATAATATAGGTCAGCAAGTGAATGCATATATGGTAGCTTTGTATGATTTGATTCATAATTCGATAATATCCCAATTTTACAATATATCCCAAACTACATCTATATAACACATATTACCATAACCAATCTTAGTTCAGGTTCATAAATGGAGAAACTTCATGAAGACATGCCTGCATGATGTTCAACCAATAATTCAGTAATTATTGAATTCAATAATTTAGTGGATAATTCAAATACTGAATTTGTCCTACACAATATTATAGCAATAAGAGATTAATAAATCAAAAATATGAATTCTGTATCAGCTGGAAATTTCAGATGTTTTTAGATAAATGAAATAAAAGTGTAAAAAATATTAATTAAACCATAAGGAACATTTTACTCACTGGAGATACTATATACCTAATAACCTTTCAAGACTTATTGCACTCTAGGGATTACTACACTTCACAGAAAAGACAACATTAATATATAAGCCTCTTGTGCTAATTCAAAAAGGATAGAAAATAAAGTTTCTTTTGACTTCCGGTCCTGCACAGCAGCACAGCAGTCGAGGGGTTCGGGGCTCCGTGCACTTCAGCTGAGTTTCTTCCTGTTAGGGGACCCTAAATGGGCCAAAGGCCGCCCAGAGAGGTGGCAATGAAGGAAGTCCCAGGGACCTAGGAGAGATGGCAGTCGACCCGATCGGTCCAGGAGAAGCCTTCCAGAAACCAACAGGAGAAAGGCTGGCTTAACTTCAGAGTCTAGCCCAAGTTGCAAGCAAATGAAGTCAAAAGCACTATTTTAAGCTGATTGTAAACAGCACATTTAAATCTGGGTAAGAACATCAATTTTTTCTATCCTACTTATCAACTTTCCTGAAGAAAAAAAAATCCCAAGAAGCAAAAAACCTCCGAAAGTGAAGGAGGGGGATTTTTGCCCCACTCTTTTACTAACGGAAGCAGCGAATTAAACCTTTTATGGAGGACCAAAACGTATTGAAATGAAATGAAATGACTATAAACCTAAATTTGGATAAGTTTGAAATTAGTGAATGGTAATTTGTTCGTTTTGAAAATTTGAAAAATAAACTGGTGATGACATCTAGTGGTGGATGCAGACTATGACAGTTATGGCTTTCATGTAGGACTTGGCAAAATCTGGAAAAAACTAATTTCTACTTGTGATCTTCAAAGCTCTAACAATAGAGAACAGTTGTGACAAAAAAAGAAAATAATCTTGGCTGCAGACAAATTGAGACCATACTTACCAATTGAGACCATACTTAGTATATACTTTTTGGGGATTCTCATGGAAGAAAGAATAAGTGACAAAACATTACTTGCTTGTCTTCCCTCAGGGAGTATGTTGATCTGCAATGCACAGAGCTGTAGTTGAAAGTATTAGAGCAGCAAGCAGCAGCAAAAGTAAAGTTCTACATTTAGGCAAGAAAAACCAAATGTACAGGTATAGTGTAGGGGGTAACTTGCTCAATAGTAGTAACTGTGAGAGGGACCTCGGAGTCCTAGTGGACAATCACTTAAATATGAGCCAGGAGGCCAACACAGTGCTGGGCTGCATTAACAGAGGGATAGAATCAAGATCACATGAAGTATTAATACCACTTTACAATGCCTCGGTAAAGCCACACTTGGAATACTGCATCCAGTTTTGGTCACCACGATGTAAAAAAGATGTTGAGACTCTAGAAAGAGTACAGAGAAGAGCAACAAAGATGATCAGGGGACTGGAAGCTAAAGCATATAAGGAATGGCTGCTGGAATTGGGTATGTCTAGTTTAATGAAGAGAAGGATGAGGGGGGACATGATAGCAGTGTTTCAATATCTCAGGGGCTGCCACAAAGAAGAGGGAGTGAAGCCATTTACCAAGGCGCCAGATGGCAGGACAAGAAGCAATGGATGGAAACTAATCAAGGAGAGAAGCAACCTAGAACTAAGGAGAAACTTCCTGACAGTTAGAACAATTAACCAGTGGAACAACCTGCCTCCAGAAGTGGTGAATGCTCCAACACTGGAAGTTTTTAAGAAGAGACTGGACAACCATTTGTCTGAAATGGTATAGGGTTTCCTGCCTGAGCAGGGGGTTGGACCAGATGACCTCCAAGATCCCTTCCAACTTTATTATTATTATTATTATTATTATTATTATTATTATTATTATTATTATTATTATTATTATTATTATTATTATTATTATTATTATTATTATTATTATATCATCATCATCATCATCATCATCATCATCATCAGTTTCCTGGAAGCAGTATAAAAAGTGGATTCCAATTGCCTTCTTCCACAGTTCAGTATTAATAAAGTCTGACCCTGCTTTTATCTTTGTGAGCCCACATGATGAGCTCTGACCAATTCAGAAAGCTCTCTGAGAAGGGTGCTCAGGCCAAGTATACAACTTTCAACTATAGGAGCAAAATCTCCCGTGATAGCATGACTGAAAGGAAGAACAGCATCCAATGGTGGGATTCAGCTGGTTCGACCACTTTGGCAGAACCGGTAGCTAACTTTTTGTTGCCCAGGCCCAGAATGGACTTTCGAAAGCGGCATCCACACAGAGAACCGGTTGTTCACATATTTGAATCCCACCACTGACAGCATCCCTCTCATTTGGATGCAGTACAGCTCTACTCTAGCATCAGTCTGCACTCCAAGACATAATGGTATTAAAACCAGAATTGTTTAAGTGCACAATTACCATATGCTTCAATATCCTACGCACAGCAGCAAGGCAAAGTGAATTTCTCCCAAAAGGTACTGTTTGATGAGAGAACCTGGTATGTCAGGGCCTCAAGGCCTGTGAAAACAATTTAATACCACATATGTGATTTCCAAACAATTTAAACTTGAATACAGAACAAACCCATATTTGAGGAGGTTAAATCTACATTTTCAGTTAGGATCAGCAGGCAGCTCTAATAGTTAGATACAGAGGTGCTTCATTAAATGGAACAAACATAAAATCTCAAGCAGGCAACACAGTATTATTAGCTCCACTAATTTCTACTGGCATGAACAGAGAGACAGTTTCCAAACTCACAAAATGCTGCACAGTTTAGAAAAAAGATTCTAATATAGTAACTGCATGGAGACTATAGCTCAGTGATGGTGAACCTTTTAGAGACCGAGTGCCCAAACTGCAACCCAAAACCCACTTATGCATTGCTGGGTGCCGGGTGAGCATGGCCCATTGGGTGGGTGTGGCCCATTGGGTGGGCGTGGCTGTGGTGGTAACAGCAGACTGGGTGGGACTAAAAAGTTCAATCAATCAATTCCAACTTTGCAAGATCTTTTTTTTCCCCACGAGAAGTTGAAATTGATTGATTGAACCTTTTTTTTTTGCACACGGCGGCGGAAGCCTAAAGCGAAAAGGTTTTATAAAACCCAGCTGAAGGCCTAGGACTGGGGCGAAGGTGCCCATGCCCACAGAAAGGGCTCTGAGTGCCGCCTCTGGCACCCGTGCCATAGATTCGCCACCACTGCTATAGCTGCTTATCAGTAGAGTTAAATTCACTTAACTAAACATTGCCCTAATCAGAGTTCCTAATCCCAGGGAAGCATCTGTATGCATTTGGCTGAAAAGTCTATGATCATTAAAATATAATGAAATAGATAAAATAAATTAATAATTCTGAAAAAAGCAGAAAGGGCTTCTTTGTAGTGGACATGGTTGCTTTATATAAAGCACCACATAAGAGATAGGCCTATGCACACTCACATGAGATCTTTAGCAGAAAGCATCACCTGTGTTTAATGTAGCTTATTCAGATGGAACTGAACATATTTACCAAGTGAATGGCAGAAAGAATTATATTTCACCAGGATGGTAATAAATTGATTTGTTCTTGAGAGACAGTAACAGAAGCGCATATTGACTTTTACCTTCCTTCTGGTAAGAAGAATGAAATGTCAAGAATTACTGCTTTAATATCAGCTAAGGCAAATCCATTAGTTGTAGTGTGGGTGGATCCAGGAAATCATTGTTTCTAAATACTGATGTGCACTTTATTAAATCATTCTAGTACTTTTTTCACCCATCTTTTGCAGCTAACAATTTAAATCAGTGCTACATGTGCTTCGTGATGTAAAACAGGGGTCCCCAACCCCCGGTCCATAGACAGGTCCAGGTCTGCAGCATGCCAGAAACCGGGCTGTGCAAACAAGTGAAGCCCCCTCCACGGGATGCAGGCAGCATGTGAAACTACGCCCTCCAGCCTGCAGAAAAAATCTCTCTCCACAGAACCAGTCCCTGGTGCCCAAAAGGGTGGGGACCACTGATGCAAAAGAATCAGAATTGTGACAAGGAACTAAAGAACACTGATTGTAAGCATTTTATGGATACTGGGTAGCAATTTTAAGAGACATAGGTTTCTCAAAATAATTCTTGTCTTACTGAAGATAAGAGTGTTTAATTTTTTGTTTAAGATGACAACTAACATATAAAGATCAATTTATATTATTCAAGAATTGTGGAGAAGCATAAATAAAAGGGAAAACAAACCTTTGCAAACATATTTTGTAAATTATTAGATTGCTTAATCAGTTACTAAATAATTAGATTGCTTAATATATTCTATTCATAAAGTATATATGAAGATGCTCAATGATCCAGGTATAGTTGTCCCAAAGGTACTATTCAATGGCAATTGGACTTTCTTGCTTTTTTCCTTGAAAATGTTTAGCTTCTCATCTAAGAAGCTTCTTCAATTCTGAACCGTTTTCAAGGGGGGGAAAAAAAGTTCAAAGCATCTTTGGGATATTCATAAAGTAATTCTCTACATGTTAAAAATACCTAAATTTCAACATGCTAACTTAAATGTATAACATATGGAATAAAACATCTGTTGCTTGTTACTATTTTAATCAGAGTCTATGGGGTTTACTTTGATGTAGATAAAAAATGTAAAGGAGACCATAACTATTTTTCAGAAGATCTTATACGCACTTTAACAAAAGTATACTGTGCTAATTATAAATATTTAACATATAGAATGTTTTGGATTGAATTCGCAGAGCTCGCGGTCTGCCACCTGTACTACATTATAAAACATTATCAGAAAATAATTGTGCTAAGAGGTTAGCATTGTCCTAATGCTTCTATCAAGAACACATACCACTGATAGGGCTCGGTAGCTAACAAAGTGAGAAAGAGCCTGTGGCCTAGTGCTTAACATGCAGACAGCCCAGGTTCGAATCTCAGAAGGGTATGTCTGGCTGATGAAAACCAAATAAGGTTTGAAATAGCTATCCCAGTTCTCCCTTAATTCTTTGTTAGCAATTCAAATTTTGGAACATATATATATATGTTCAATCCATATATATGTTTTCTGAGGTTTTTGCGGGTGTTTGTATGTAGGTCTTTGGTCATTCGGGTTCTCTCACGCGTACTCAAGGAATACTTTTAAGTCTTCTTGTCCTGAAGCTCTTGTTGGACTCAATAGGGATTATTATCAGTTCCAGTTAATTTGGGGAGAATAAAGCATTGACAAAATGGTGGTTTTCTTAGATGAAAAAGATTTTATGGAATCATTTTAATCTGACTTGTAGCCTAAAATGTTCTAGGTTATGTTGATCAATTTCTACAGCCAAGAATTAAACAACATAAGAGATGTATTCAATCCATCAGCCCTTTTACTTCCACATAATATCACCAGAAGAATGTTATGCATCATACCATTGGACAAATTATGCTAATGACACCTGAATTTGTCTCTAAGAATTTAAAGAAACCTGTAAGTTTCCTAAAACAACTTTAGGAACTAAACAACTTTAACTGTTATTAAGGTTTAGAAGAACTTGACACACTTAAAATAAAACTGAGCTGGATGGAGATAGTTCCAGTTAATAGGAAGGATATCCATATGGATATTTAAATTGCTGTTGGAATGGTTGTGCTTCTTCTTGCAGCATTTAAGATTGTAATTCTTCAATTGATATAAAGCCTGCAAACAGATGTGGGAATAAAAGCATTCAGAAAATCCAGTTGGCTTACATGGTAGCATTATTACTGGATAGTCAGAATTCACATGATTCACTCACCAAATTATTTTAAAAAATCAAATCCTATTCTTCATGCTCATGTGTAAAATAAAGAGGGTTTAAAAGAGCATCACTGAAGGATGACATATGCATAGTAAATAGCAATCTAAAAATTTGGCAAATGTCAATTTTTGTTCTTAATTTTATTTTGGGAAAACATACATCTGAAAAAAAATTAAGCTTGAAAACATAGGAACACAAACCATTCAACTTACCTGAATGGTAGGTGTGGAGCGATTTTTTCGTGTTGTGGTAGTGGCCATAGTAGTGGTAGTTTCCATGACGGTGGTGGACATCTCTGGTGGCATAGAGGTTGTGGGAGCTGTCCCCAGAATAGATGGCACTTCACCAACCAGCCGAACGCTTCCATTGATTTTGATGTTGGGGTTGTTTTCTGCTGCCATGTTCAATACTTTCAAGCCATTGTAATAGAGACCGGAAAGCTGACCTTGGAAGAGACGCCCTCTATCTTTTCCTCCAATGGCTATTTGAGCCTGGGTGTTGAAGATCGTTAACTGTCGTCCTAAGTGAATGGGGGGGGGAGTGAACAATGTTATTGCCAGGAATATTCTTCCCCGTTTTTAAAAACCAAAATGTTTTATGTTATGTCCTGGTCGAATGAGTGGAAGATCAGAGCAAGTTTTCTGACATTGGTGGTGATGGCAATTGTGATGGCTGAGTGACTGGAATACTACAAAAAAAAAGGTCTTATTGTGTTACAAATTAGGATAAACCAGATCAAACAAATAACAAACCCAGATTTTCTTGGCCTTACTGTATTCCCATAAATGTAAACATATTTAGCAGAAGCCAAGATTCCAAATATCACCCAAGTGATGAACTCAAACCAATTTTAAGATCAAGCATTCTGCAGGTTTTTTTTACTGAGAATCTGGGAGAGTTCAGTTCAATGAAACAACTCCGTTTTTTGCACATTATGGAATTTAAGAAAATTGGATCCTTGCATGGACTGAACAGAGATTTAGTCCTGTCCTATGACTTGGAAAAAGATATAGCATTAAAAGATGGATAAATGTATGCTTCATGACTCCTTAAAACATAAAATAACTATTTCTGAATGAGGATATAATCTGCATTTAAATCGAGTTCAACTTTAAGACAATATAGGATTATCATTTCTGTAGAAGAAAAAGATATATCTTAAAATAAAATTAGTGTAAACAAATAATTCCATTCCTTGAGTACTTCACTTTCACAGTAAAACTCTATGCAACCATTACCACCTCACACTGAAGTTATGGAAATCAGACCCAGTACCCCTTCGCTGCAGAAAACTAAATCCAAGTAAGAAGGGTTCGTATAGCCTTCTCTTTAAAGTATCAGTTCCTAAACACAGGTTTATCTTTGAAAAGTAGCCTATGCTTTGACTAGCAAGCAATTTTATTGGATGGACATTTTGAAAAGAGAGAATATAGTGGTGAACCTGAACTCTGCTAGTATCTCAAAATGAACCGCCAGCAGGTTCTATAGTATCCATCCACCATTTTTTATAAAGATTGCTTTTTCTTCATCAGTATTAATATTGAGTCAGAAACCCAAATTTGACCTAGGACTGTTAACAACTAGACTAGATTGTACAGAAATCAGCAAAGTGAATCTTGAGATTTCAGAAATGAATTTCC
This sequence comes from Protobothrops mucrosquamatus, assembly GCF_001527695.2. Classification (NCBI taxonomy): domain Eukaryota; kingdom Metazoa; phylum Chordata; class Lepidosauria; order Squamata; family Viperidae; genus Protobothrops; species Protobothrops mucrosquamatus. Next base: position 602,179 of record NW_015386437.1, read on the forward strand.
CAATTCCTTAAAGGAAAGCAGAAAGAATTCAGTTCTAGTCAGAATGAACCCCACAAACAATTGCCAATTCTTCATTCTACGTACAAATCAAGGACATATTCATCCCATTAATTCAAAAAGACAATTCAAACTTTGACAAAACTTTTCCCTTTATCTTGTTCTTCCCTCATAATTTCAGGAAAATTAAAAGAAATTTTCAAGAACTACATTCCTTGTATATATGATTTATTTGCATTTAGCTTTCCAAATGACAGCTATAAATTTCATATGATAAATCCAATATGTAAGCTCACCTGGATTTAATCTTCATTCATATGTTTTGGAGTGTATTACATGTAAATGTCCATTGAATAAAGAACCATACAAGCCACATTTCAGAAAATAAAGTGGAATTAATATTATTTCATTCAGTCTACTTCTCCCAACATTTACACACACATGTCCATTCCCTCCCCTCCTCCCTTGCACACTTACCACTTTCTTTCTCTGTTCTATCCTGATAAATGCCAAATTCTACTGTGTCGTAAAGTAGAATCTAAACCCCATTACTGATTCCCTGTGATTAAAGTAGATCAGAATAGGAGGGGGAGCTCACCAATTTTGGTCGTCGTGGCAGGTCTCGAAGTCAAGTGGTGATGCGGTGTTGCATCATCTAATGGTGACAGGATGGGTCATAGGGAAGAGAATTGGGACAAGAGAAGAAATGTATCTGAAAGGAATTCCTATTCCCAAGGAGGATCCTAACTAACCAAGCAAAGTAGATGTTTATGGGAAATGCTGAGACTTTGAGGAAGCGGAACACACATCTTCATGTGCTCTCCACTACCGTAACAAGAAACAGATCTTCATTAAGCAAAGATGGACTAGTATACAAATGTAAAAACAGCAAATTAAAAGAAGAAGAAAAAATGAAAGGATTGATATACTCTGTCCTTGGAAAGCAATTAAACCTTATTTTTTTGAAATCTCTTCTACAATCTCTTTCCTCTCATGCCCTTTTCTCCTTATCATATGGATTCATTGCATGTAGCTTGGGAGTGGCATGTTGCATTTATCTGTTGTGTGAGAGAATACTAAATCTGGCTAGGCTCAATTATTTTATATAAAAATAATTGCTATAGTGATAATCTCACTTAGCCATTTTTAGGTTATAGAGATGATTGTGATAATAACACTATGTTCACTCCAATCTCTTTCAAGTAATGACATGATAGTATCAGCTATCACATGGAAACCTCTGATGGGCTCTCATTAAATTTGGACATACAATTCTATTCACAAGATCTTTTTTTTCAAAGTTACTATAATATTAATAATTGCATTTTTCTTTTCATTCTCATGCAGTGCTTATAATCTGGAAAATGACACTTGAGGTAGATACTTTGTTATCAGCCTCTGCCTTTTCCATAAGACAAAAAAAATGTATAGACTATGGCCACAAAATTACACATAGATTAGAACTTCTGAATGGGTAAGGACCTCAAAATATAGGAACTGGGGAAGATTTCCTAGCTTGGAAAGCTATAATAAGTAATTCAGATTTGCAGTTTGAAAGGGCTCAACCCGCCTTAATATTCTGAAAAAGCTCTTTTCTCAATTCCTTCAGACATTTATGGCTTTACACAATACAGTACAGAACCACCTTTCCCTAGTGTTCTTTTCTATCCCTTTCTTGGACTCCAGAAACAAAAGTTGCAGAGAGGCAATGAGAACGTATGACCAGATTCTATGGCCAACAGCCAGAAAATGGTCTTTTAAAAACTAACTCCTAGAAACTGGAATGCATAATTTACTCCAGTTTCCCCCCCCCCCCAAACTATTAATAATTGACCAAAGACTGCTATGAGACCCAACTGGTATTCTGATAATGACATCCTTCATGTCTAATGATACAAAGCAAAGTTAGTAAATTCCATTAAATACATACTTTTAATTTCTTTAACAATCCAAGGAGAACCAAAGATAAAAACAACAATAACAAACTACTATACCCACCCTTTGGAGATCACCAAAGGATGGATAGGGTATAATTGTCATATAGTATTTAGAGAAGAAATGGGCCTTGTTGAATATATTATGGAATACATGTCATTGATGAAATATATTTGTAGGGCTGTGGCATACTTAAGGGAGAGATGTGGTTTGGAAAAAAAACCATAGGTGTGCCTATAGCATCTGTTGTAAACACTTTCAAGTAGTTGTGTTTTTTCTTGGGGTTGTGCAGCTGCCTTTTGTATCTGCCACACAATCCCAGGAACAGATGTATTTAATTTAAGGAGTTTCCAACAGATCCTACATGTAAATCCAACATGTTCTGAGTCATGTTTCTTCCTCTGAAGAACTATAAATACTTCCCAGAGTGGCAGAAGTGGACAGTTTTTAAATGGAAAGAATTATGGAATGTCTTTGGAAATTGAAAGAGATACTGTATGTTAGGCCATTGAGTCCAATCCTTGCTTAATTCTGTAATTCAAATTACAGGATCCTTGACAACTATTCTGACTCTATTTAAACATGAAAGGGACCATCACCTTCCTAGTTAATACTTCCACTTTCAAATAACCTTGGCTGGTTTGTTTTGAGATAGAGTTGAATGTGTCAAGGACAGATTTTGCATCTTACTTTTCTTAATTAATTTCTTCTGTTTTTAATTGGTAGATACCCTTAGTATCAATCACTGTCTTTGACAATGCTTAGCTTTTCCAGAAAACTTAGAGCTAACCCCAGATTTAGTATATTCTCTCTCACGGCCCATGATCTTTGAAACAGAGGTTATGATTACTATTCTTGGAATGTTTTGGAAATCTCATACCTTGCTCTGTTTCCAGGTCTGGGGTTAGACTACTTGTGGAGCCCATCACATTTTTGTGTATTTTGTTTATTTGGCTCTATCCAGATGATCATGATTTTTAAATTATGTTCTTTAAATAGTGTAAGACCACCCAGAGTCTTTTTGGAGTTACTGCTGCAAAGTCCAATAAATTAATTTAATAATTGTTGAAATTAGTCTTCAGTTAATTTCCGTCTTAGGTATTTCAATCTTAGGTATTTCAGTCATGCTATGTTCATTAAGTTATTTCATAGATCTACTCTATATAAAACCAAACCAAATTTGCATTTAATCTCTTTGCTGTTTGTTTATGGCTGTTGTTGCATGTAAGACCCCAATCTAGTTCAAAACCATTATGAATGGGCAAGAGAGGTTTAGACATTTACTTCACTGTTGCTTTCCAAAATTTGTGTCCTCCAATAGGAGTGTAAAAAGGCTGTGAAACTCCATTGGTGCTAGTGTGTGAGGGAGAGCAACTGAACATGTGTAAGCAAATGAGAAAGCTTTATTTTATTTATTTGTTTTAGAAATATAACCATGCATATTGTTCCAACATCCTAGATACAATTACCTGAAACAGATGACCTATTTTTGTTTAAAAAAAGAAAATTCATGTCTTTTCTTCTTGAAGATTTTCTTCTTCTAGCGTAGCTGACAAGGCATGCAACATAGAGCACAGCTACATTTTATAACGAAACACTGACATTGAAAGTGTGTGTTTGCTAAAAGGACAATCACAGGTCTCTGGAGGATCTGCTTTTAACTAAAACCACTTGTATGAAACATTTTTACTTGATGATAAAGTGGAAAACAATGGGCAAAAAGAAAACAAAATGTTTAGAGGAAACATGCATAGTTGAAATATCAGGTCAGACCTTCATCTTTCCTAATGTGATGAATCTCATTCTTACAAAAGAAAAAGTTAGTAAACAGTTTTGCATATATTCTCTATTTCAAATGCATCCCTGTAGTACTGGGAGCTTATTGTGAGTGTGAGAATGCAAATTGTGTAGTATAGTTAATCCTCTGTTAACTATGGAAATTGGAACTCCATCACTAAGTAACAAGTTTTAAAGCATAAAATCATGTGACCATGCTGACTTATGATGGCAATTCTGATAGTAATTGTTAAATGCATTTTGTGTGGTCATTAAATTCGACATTGAGTGACTTCAACTTGTGATTTTGTCATTGGCTTTATTTGTCAGAAGCCCATAGTCAAGGTTGCTAATGCCAATTGTGCAACTGTGGAACTTTGTGACCAATGTCTCAAAGACACTTTTTCATGAGACAACTGGACTTTCTGTTTTTCTTTGATGACATTTCACTTTTCATCCAAGAAGTTTCTTCAGCTTGCGGATAGCTGGTCATTTGCATTCTTTTAGAGAGTCGCTGAAGCCACCTGGAGGTTTATCTGAGTCCTCATAGTCCTTTCAACCATTCCAAGAAGGCTCTACACCCATTTGCACTACTCAGGTGACCCTGACAACAAATTCCCCACCATCCAGTGAGAGCTGAAGAAGCTTCTTGGATGACAAGCAAAACATATTCAAAGAGAAAAAAGAAAGTCCAGTTGCCTCATGAAAAAGCACCTTCAACCTGGATGACTGAGAACTCCATAGACCTCTGTGACCAATGTATTTGCGTGCTGTTTGCCAAGTGCCCAAATCATGATCACATGATAGTGAGATGGTGTGACAGCTGCAATTTCAAGGATGAACCTTAAGTCTCCTGGCTCATTATAACTTCAAACATACAGTAGTGGCCAAAATTGTGGAAACCTTTTGGGAAAAGTGTATTTTTGAGGTTTAATGGCTAATAACACCACTTTTTTTTGGAGTAGTACCATAAAAGTATATATCAATGGAAAGATAATTTAATCAAGAATGTAATGCAACAAAGTTTGTTCAATTATCTGTACTGTATTCTATGAAAAGTTATAGTCAAATAACCAGAAAAAGGAAGCACAACTTGCTTAGGTTGATATTAAGTAGCTTTCCTTTATCTGATTGTAGCCAATGAGCATGAGTGTTTAGAGAGCCAATCAGGTGTCATCTTGTTTTGGCAATGAGCCAATCAGATCACAGTAGGATTCAGTTATTGATGTAATGTATTGAAGCTGAGAGGAGGACATTTGTCAGTGTGTTATGTGATCGCTATCGAGTTGGTTTTTTGTGTTCTTTCATTTAGTGAGCTTGTAAAATGTAATAAAATTAAAGTAATGGTGCAAAGAGTTGACTGGTTGCCCAGAAAGCGATGTAAAATAGTATTATTAAGTGAACAAGGCTACAGTTATAAAGAAATTAGAAGAAAAATTGGTGGAAACTTAACCAAAGGTGGCATTTTTACTGTACACTTTTCCCAAAAGGTTTCCACAATTTTGGCCACTACTGTAATTAAACAAGTGGTTGCTAAGTGAGGACCAGTTGTACATGTGAGGTTCTCCTTGCTCCATTTGTGGGGTTGATATGGTTTACATAAAAGACAAGCAGTGCTTGTCACTATTTCATCCAGTATAGGTATAATTTGTAACCCTTTAAATCAACTCAACTTGATTTTGAATTTAAAAATGTCTGTATAATCTGGTTTTCCCATTGACAAAACAGTAAAGGAAACCTAAAAAAGAACAAGAAAACTCTGGGCATCAGAATACCAATTGCATTGATCTGGTTCAGAATGTTGAATTTCGGAGTTAAGGCTACAAATCTTTATTCTGTCTAAAACTGTCAAAAATTGAATACTTGCAGTAGCAGCTGATGGATGAGGTCGATTTGTGCCATTTGCTTTCAAATCAGCCATCAACTGCCAATTTATTCTAAGTTGTGTGATATACTACACCTTCCACCACAACATGTATGCTTGAATATATTTATATTTATTTTCTCATTCTCATTTTTTCAGTTTGAAAATGAATGACAGTATGCAACCCTCTGCCACATTTGGGTGCTGCTGTCAACATACTGAGCACTGAGCAGTCTTTAAATAACTATTTTATTGCTACCCAGAGTTCATAATGATTATTTGTTCTGGCTTCACTCCTGAAACAGGAATGGGTAGCAGCAAATCTCTGAGTCTTTATACACTGCCTTTTAATGTTTCCTATTCTACAAAGAAAAGGAAAACATGAAACAGCAAGCATGTCTGGTATTTTAGAGTAGCTGAATTTAGCATAGCTCTTTGGGCATATATTATGCATGCAGTAGCCCCAGCCTCACTTTACAGTTCAGAAATTGGTGCTTCTTTTCCATGCATCATCAAATGAAAACATGTGATTTCTCCCTCTATTTCTTTCTCTCATGACACACAGACATAGGATAGCAGTGGGCAGAAATACTAGAATACTGTGGGTGTTTGTATAAAGACTATGTCCTTGCTCCAATCTGGCACCCTTTGGATGTGCTGGGCATGCAATAATCAGAATTTCCAGTTAGCATTTCCAGTTGTTATGGTACTTGGGAATTCTAGAATTACAATCCCCAGCTACTCACAAGATGGTAGAATGGAGAAGACCTATGTATAATGAAACGTTATGTATCATAATAATAGTAATACAAATACTGGATTGTTTTTAAACACTTGAAAGTCCAAATACATTTTAATTTCCTTTTTGTTTATCAGCTAAGATGCAGTTATAAATAGATAACTGCCAACTACACAAGAGAATTAAAGTTAATTCCAATTTTTGATTTTATACAAATAAAATTTGTGAAGTTAATTGATTGACAGAGCACATCTTATTTGCATGTTTATTAAATGGAACATATTCCTAAGTAAATGTGAGTACAAATAATGCATTACTGAATTAACAGATTTTTTTGGATAAAAATTTACAGGAATAATCCATTTAAATTGTAAATTCTTGTTAAATATCATTTTGTTCTCTTTACTTCTTTCTTCCCTATAACAGAGGAACAGCTTTCGCATTTCTTGCAAACATGCTTTTAATTCCACCCCCACAATTCCATCACTTAAAAAAAAATCACTTAAGAATTTCATTATGTACTTAAGTGCCATTAATTTTGCTGGGACTCAAGGACACCTAACTTTCTTGGAATGGCATCCATTGTGTTAATTGTAAATTATTCTACTATAGGTCCATTACATCTGGCAGATAGCTACTCTCAGTGCTCTCTCTTTGACAGAGCAATCCATCTGTCTTGGCAGCCATCAATTTATCATGTTCCATTTTGATAGCTATCTATCCTCTCACTCATCATCTTTATGAGGTTGTCTGACATAAGACTTTCTTGATGCATTAAGAAATAAATGAATGACTGCATGGGCTGGCAAAGTGTAGATGAGAGAATAAATGACAGGTTGGTTTGGTTTTCCCCACTCTGTAGTTTATCACTTGTCCAAATGACATCAAATCAAAATACCATGTTTTAAAAACTCTAACAGTATAGAAAATGATAGTATATCCCATTCTATGATAAACTAGATAGAGGGGCTGTCGTGTGCCAAAAAACAGTTTGGAAGGAGTATGCTTTGGACTTTACCCAAGCATGTGACCTCTCTGCTTATATGGCATGTATTTTTTTCAGCCTTTTATATGAACTTGAAAAAAGATGAGGCAGCTTTAATGAATGGAATTAAAAAGCCCATTCTTAATGCAATGCTTATGGAAGCCTAAAAGCAGATGTATGATTGCCTTGATGCTGTGCTTTTTTCTGCATAAAGTCAAAGCAGATCTTATGAATTATTTTTTTTTTTAGTACAGCCCTACTGAATAGTACAAAATGATTTATGACAGTAAATAATCTATATCAATGCCCATCTTACTCCCATGCATACTAAAAATGTTTGAGATCTCTGGTTTTCTTTAGATTGTGCTTCTCTTGTGTGATTGTCTTTTAACAAAGCAACATCATCAACTTATCTTCACCATCATCATCACCACCATCACCACTGACAATGGCAAAAACATCAATTCCAGAACTCTTAAGACAGTAGACATGTAATTATCTTTCAGCATGCTTATCTCAGGCTTAGGAAATAAAGAAACAAAAAAGCAAACAAAAAAGTAAAACTATAGAGAGGGGGAAAAAACTACAAAACAACAGCAGATTTTCAGGCAAATGAGCTTCATCACAGCATTGGTCATGCACTGGTTTAACAAAAGCAAAGTCACTGTTGTCTTTAGTGTTAAAGGGACTTTATCTTTTTGAGATTAGCAAGAAAAAATTATCCACTTTTTAGAGTAAATATGTTTTCATTTTAAAAATCTATTCTCATAAACACAGATCACATTAATGAGTAAACAATCACTGTTTACTATTCTGCCACCTGAATTATAAAACATAGTGCTAGCAGAATGGTTTAAGTCATTTGTATACCCATCAAACTAAATACAATTTAGCAACCAAATGTGACTATTTACCCTGGAGGTTATTAACTCCCTGGTTAAGGTGTTCAGCTAGAAACTGGGACACGATGAGTTCTAGTCCGGCTTAGATACAAAGTCAGTTGGGTAACCTTGGGCCAGTCACTTTCTTTCAGCCCTAGGAAGGAGGCAATGGCAAACCATTTTTGAAAAACCTTGCCAAGAAATCAACAAGAACTTGTCCTTGCAGTCTCCAAGAATCAGACTTGATTGAACAGAAGAATATAGGACAGTCTTGTTTTCAGTTTAGGATTGAAAGTAGCATTTATAATTATGCTCTAATCTAAGTTTCTCACCCAGGCCAACTGGTGGTATGTTTTTGATTTTCCTATGGTCTTAACTAGCAATACCATTCATGTTTGGTAATCTATCAGCAATTTAAAATTTCCTAAAATGGGACAAATTTGTTTAGGGACACAATCTGAACAGTTTGAAATGCATTCACAATGATTCAGTCTATTCCTCTTTATTTGTTTTGGTAAATTTCTTTAAACCATTTATCCTCTGCCATGGTTCCTTTATTTTTCCTTATCTTTCTCTTATTTTTGCATTTAAAGGGCTGCTGCTCCTTTAACACATTTTATCATCTTTCTCATATTTAGAGATTAATATATACAATATGTATGTATTGTTATTTTTATGCTTAGACAACCATTAAAAAAGTTAACTTATCAGCAGGGAAATAAACAACATGTTTACTCAATGTATGCTCATGAAATCAAAAGCAAATCTGAAATTAAAATCTGAAAACAAATCTGAAATTCAAAACAAATTCTTAAAAACCCCATCTGGTTGCCACCCAATTCTTTTTTTCTAGCAGAGACACTTTAAAAATGTAAGCAAAAGTTGATCCAGGATTTCCTAAATTATAAAACTGGATCTGATATGTTCTATTTTATATCATACCCAAGCTGGGGAAAAAGAATCAGCTTTCTAACATAGCATGTGATACTTAAACAAAATTTTCCTTTAACAAAATAAGAATATCTTATTCAAAAGAGCCAGATTCAAAAAGGCTGATGACAGAAACTATGTGAATTATGAAATATGTGAAGTTCATCTTCAGGGATCTCCAACCTTGGCAACTTTGAGACTTGTGGATTTTAATTCCCAGAATTCCTCAGCCAGCCATACTGGCAGAGGAAATCTGGGAAGTGAAGTCCACAAGTTTTAAAGTTGCCAAGTTTGGAGACCCCCGTTTAACTGATTGGTACGATTATCTGGAGGTCATTTGTCAACATGAGAACATTGCAAAATGTCAGGGACAACTTTCAGTATGGTAACCTATAAACAAATGTATATAGAGGTAAAAATATCTGTGTACAAAAATTATCTATTGACAGACTCTGTTGGTTGAAAGCACTATTAAGTTAACTGAAATGGGATAGTTGGACTTAAAAATGGTTAACTTCCCCTAGAATACTCTTATTATAAACTGTGTTTATTTTAATGAGGTTTGAACTATCTCCCACGAGAAATATTTCCAATCACCTTTCACTGGGAAATGAGCAGCTGTAGAATTCTCATTAAACCATTGTAATATATTTGTGACCATGTATAAATTGCTTCTTCTGAGGACTATATATTACTTTGGGAAATCAATGGATTTGTGAACTGTTAAACAGAAAAGAAGCATACTTGTCCTACATTTCTAAAATACTTATATAAACTATATAAATAGTTTCAATCCAAAATGTCCACATGGAAAATGATACTCCATAAATATACATATAGATGTATATTTTTTGCAGATGGATTCATCTTGGTGTTTAGATTAAGATATGCATCAAAAGCTCCAGTCCATACAACTTTATTCGGAAGAAATCAGTTGAGTTCAATGAGACTTACCCCTAATAAGTATAAGATATGTGTAGAGTACAACTAAAGATGAGAATAACTAGTCTTAAAATACAAATCTATTTACCTGTGGCTACACGACTAGCATTCTCATTAATGCATCAATACAAAAAATGCATCCGCAGACCCATTCTGTTAATCCAAAGAGGAATCTGTCATTGCCTCATGCAGCAAAATTCCATGGCATGATTTTCTATATTATGTAGAACATTATTTCTCAACTTTGACAACTTTAACATGGCTGGCTAGAGAATTCTGGGAACTGAAATTCATACATTTTAAAGTTGCAAAATTGAAAAACACAATATTAGAGCAAGGTGGATTCTGAAAAATATCCCCCATTTTCTCACTTTTCCCTATAGAGCGTATATGAACATTTAAATGCGATCCCCTGGGATCCAAGGTTTGGACAAATAAATACCCATTTCATTCGTTTCATTAAAATGAAGAGGGAGTCATAACTGTAATGGGATATCTGAAAATTATGTTTGAATAATTAGGTTTCTAAACAGGTTTAAGAGAACTTTGATGATACATAATAGATGTAGATTATATATATTATTTAAAAATAGTTCATGCAGTCTTGTATAGTCATAATACATGTTGTTTCATTTTCCTTTTGGTTTTTTTTAAATGGTGTCTTAGCTTTTGCTTTTTTCTTTGCTTTTTTTATAGTAAACATTGAATTTCGTCCCTTTAACTTGGTTTTAATAGCAATGTATTATAGCATGATTTATCAACATATGGCAGGTGGAAGTTGACAAAAATTATAATGAAAATTAAAAGTCATTTATGCAGCAGGCGATTCAAGTTTAAGAAACATTTATTTGCAGGCTTTAAAAATGAGGGTTTAGAATCAAATGGATTTAAAATGAAAGTTTTAACAATGGTTACCTTTTTCCTGCAGCCATTCCTCTACGGGTCGGTTATATTTGAAGGGGATTTTCTGTTTTACCAATTGGAACGCAGTATCAGTGTTTCCTTTAAAGTTTAAAAAACAGCTTAAAAACAATCTGAAAAGTCAATGAAATTGTTAAAAAATAAAACATCCTAAGTTACTTTGATTTATTCATTTATTTATGAAGGAATTTAAACAAACATGAAGATATGTAGTTAGTCCTCTTTTAAAATGGTAGAGAATAGCACACTCTCATTTCTTGGGATTCTAGAAGAACTTTCCCATGTTCCAAGCATGTCTGTTATGAAGAGTTACCTTTAACACGGAAATCCTTTCAATCTAGCATATCAGTTTTAGGAATCATGCTGGCTCACTTTTCTGCACCTTCATATGCTTTTACATGATACAAGTAGGAATCTGGAATTGTAAGAATGCCCAATTCACTGCCCTCTTCTTGCATTCATAGGAAATGTTTCATGGAGCTAACATAAGTTACAGAATCATAGAATCAAGGGATTGGAGGGACTTGGAGATCTTTGAGTCCGATCTCCTGCCCAATTTTTCTAAGCAACTTTTCTAAACAAATGTCTAGGCAGGCTGTTCTATTCCTTTAAAAAAATCAGGAAATGCCTTCTTATTTTGAGTTCTTTCTGTAAGATCCTCATCAGTGATTCTTGTCCTACACTCAGGCATCATGGGTAATAAATCCACACCGTCTTCCTTTTGACAGGCCTTCAAATATTGGAAGATATCTATAATCCCTCCATTCAGCTTTCTCTTCAGTAGGGTAAACATTCTCCATTCCTTTAACTGTTTTTCATAGGATTAGCCTGCAATACCTTCGCTCGCTATTATTTGTTGTCACAACATTCTTCTTCTATTGAAATGCAAGACTGCACTACTAGTTCTTTTGGCAACTGAAGAAAACTGCTGGCTCAGACTGAAGCTATGGTCTGCTAGGATGTCCAGATTTTTTTTCCACACCTTCTACTGAATCAGGTAATACCTATCCTGACCTGTATAGTTGTTGTTTTCTTTTTCCAGATAAGTGTAGAACCCTACACTATATTAAACTGCATATTTTTTTTAATATAGTCCTATAGTCATATCTTCAAGATCCTTCTGAATTCTGTGCCTGTTTTTTCTGGTGTTAGCAATTCCTCACAACTCCTATCTCTCTCCAAGCTTTATGTTTACCTGCCAATCAGAAAAAGTATCTTTATTATCTTCTCATCCAAGCCATGCCATTCCCTTGGTCTACTAAGTCTCTTTGTAAAATAATACAATTTGACTATCACAATCTATTTTAAACAACTCTTACTGGCTTCTAGTAGTACCTTGTTCCTTTCTAAATGTTTGCAAATTCCACTGCTTGATGATCTTTCTAGGATTTTCCCAGGTATTAACGTCAAACTGATTGGTCTGTAGTTTTCTGATTCTTTTTACTGTTTTCCCTTTTTTAAAGACTATAACAACATCAGTTCTTCTCCAGTTTTCTGGTGCTTCCCATATACTACAGGACATTTCAAAGATTACAATCAAAAATATATTGCTTTGTAACAGACCTCTTCAACTTTATGCCCTTCAGATATGTTGGGAACAATACACTCAGAATTCTCTCAAATGAATTGATATTGTAACCTCCAGAATCTCAACATGAATACTAAAATCTCCAGATAAAATAGGACTACCATTCTCAGAATGGAATTATAGTCCAGTGGATCTAGTGAGTTGTACCTTTGATGAAAGGTAATATGCACCTATACAGTTTCCAGCTTCCCATCACAAACTAGTATAGCTAAGAAACAAAACCTTCATTTTGCTGGGCTCAGATCTCTATCTCAGATCTCTATCTCAAATCTCTATCTCAGTGTTTAATGTTTTGTTTTTGCATGTTTATGCAGTGAAAAATATTATGATATGTGCTGAATGTATAACTTTATAGCAGGGTATATTAGAAGGTGTAGTAGTATTGCTGAAGATGATTGTAACAGCAGAGATGTTTAACTGATGTGACTTATTTTTCTCTATGCTTTCCTATATAAAATAGCTTGTTTTCAGAAGGCTGTGCATAGTATGGCTAGTTAAAGCTTTAGCTTTTCCAAAAACAAACAGGTCTCTATATCTTCCCTCACCCACCCCTTAATTGATCATGTCCTCTACAGTTTAGCTTAGGAATGCTGTATCTCCCCTTTAGAATTGCTTTGCCAAGACCAGACACATGGAAGGTCAGCTAGGATGAATAGGCTGGTTCTATCTCACATAAATTATATGTGATAGCTATTAGGCAAGAAATACAAACAACACATACAACATAGCCCAACATCTCTAGAAAGGAGGATAGATAGATATAAACCAAGGACAATATCTTAATTGAAATGTCCTTGGCAATTATTCAAATGTTTCAGGTTCATTCAAACTGCTGACAAGTTGTATCACTGAGCCATCTCTTGGTGCTGTGTTATTTATATCTCCTATATTTTGTAAAAGTATAAAATATGACAAATGCTCTAGGTATTTTGAGCCTCAGTATATACCTATTCAGGAAAAACATTTTACACTAGCTGCAACAATCTGGGGAATTCTCTACAGCTCCCTTTCATGAAGATGAAGGCCTCCCAGCTATCGAGAGGATATGAAATTATGTACTGTATTTACAGTCCTTTATTGAACATTGTCATGTCTTTTTAATTGCCTTGTATATAGATATTTTTCTATGTATTTTTTGCTTTGCTGTCAAAGTCATTCTGAAGCTGTGCTTAATACATTCTTCAATTTTTTCTCTTAGTTTTCTGCTTCCACATTCACCTTTAGCAAAACCAAAAGGTTTGGGAGTACCAGTGAAATACTTGCTGAATATGAGCAAGCGATGTGATGCAACATTTCAAATGGGTAATGAGAACCTGTATTACATTAATAAAACGGGTCTAGCTTATACGAGGTAACAGTTCCAATTATACTGTGGCTGGTTAGACTGCACTTCAAATACAGCATCTGAACGTTGAACTTAAAAGTGACACAGAGAAGTTCAAGCAGGTTCAAAGGATTTCTACTCGTATAATAAGGGTTTTAGAAACTTCATCCTAAGATAAATGGTTAAATAATTGGACATACTGTATTTAGTCTGCAAAGAAGGAGACTATGGGGAGATATAAGAGTTGTTTACAGATATCTAAAAAGACATCATGTGCATGACAGAGTGCTCCTGTTCTTTGTTGAATCCAAGGGCAGGACAAGAGCAGACTAGTTACAATCAAAAGGAAGGAAATTGGGGCTGAATATTAGGAAGGATTTCCTGGTGGTAAGAGCTATCAAGCAAAAGAACACTGATTAGAACAGAGGTGAATTACCTCTTCTTGGAAGCTTTCATATTGACGCTGAAGGGTCATCTGTCAAGGATGGTTTAGTATGAACAAGAGCTTTAAGAACACGACCAATAAGAGCTCTTCCAGCTCATACATTCTATTATTCTATAAAACAAAGAAGAAGATGGCATCCCTCCGTGTAAAGAAGCCAATTGCTGCAACTAAACTTGCTGTATTTGTTAACCTCTATTACTTTGGATGGTTGTTTTATTCTGGCTAACTATTGGGTGGTCCTGCAAATCCTAAGATTAACTATAACTTAGAAATCCGTGATAAAAAACAAGCTACTAGAAGATGAAGAAAGAAAGTCCTGAATGGAAAGAAATATAACAGAACAATGAACAAGTAATGTACAATCATATTAACATTACTTAGATTTAATTAAATTAAACTTTGCACAGCAAGCAATATGTCTTCTTCAAATCCAGGAAATGAATTGCTAATCTCTACCATCTCTTTCAAAATGTTGATTTTAAATTTAAGTTTATATCTTTATTATAATAGTCATTTTATTTATACACAGCAAGATAGGGGGGAAACTGAAGGACCTCTGGAAATTCAACAAACTTTAAATTGTAACATTAGAATCTTTTCATATTCCTTTTTATTTATTTATTTTTTCATTTATGTCAACCATTCACAAAACTGTAAAAACATGTGCATGAGAATGTATTCATCTTTATATTTCATGGACAAGAGTGGATTAAAGGACATGTTGCTTACAATTACACACATGCAATATAAAGTGAAAAAAGGACTATAATTACAAAATTACAAAAATCAAATTCATCAAACTATATTGTTTTTAGGAGGCAGCTTAGATTAAAATAACATAGACCTGATCAGGAACCAATAATGTTTTTACTTTACACAAAACAATATAATTATAATTTATAAATTCATTGGATAGTTAACCTGGAAACTTAAGAAAAAGAAATTCATAATACTGGCCCAAAAATTCCATGAACAACACTAAAAATAAGCATTCAGTTATTTATATTTTATATTTCATAATCTGATTCTTAGCAGAGAAAAGATAAATGCTACACTTTTCATTTTTTACTTTTGCAACCTATGGCCAAAGATACTATTAGTGGCTTTTTCCATTTGGTAATGCAAATTTGAGCATTGTAATTGCTTATTTTCAAAATCTTATTGTATCTGCTTATATTATCAGTGCAAAATTACAGAAAAATAGAAATAATAAAAAAGAAAGAATCACTCAAGAGGATTTTTTTTGGAAAATCACTTTGACAACTTTAATGCTTCTAAAAAAGGAAGTTACACATATATAACTATGCATTGTGTGTGAGAGAAAAAATCCTAACCAAATGGCATTTTATAAGGATAAACAATAAGTGTTACTTCCTTTCTTCCATTCTATAAAACTACACAAAAGAAACAGAGCTTACACACACACACACACACACACACACACACACATTTCCTGGTTAATTTAAATATGTAAGTTTGCCTTATGGTTCTTACTGATGTGTTGCTTCATTTATCTCATTAAATATTTCACAAACAAGATAGACTTCATTATACAAACAACAAATTGCTTTTTTCCTAATTTTTCCCTTAAAATTCAGGCAAATTTCCATCCAAATAAAAGTTGTTCCATTAAATCCATTCCTAAAACAAAAAAGAATTTCTAAACAACAAAAATAAAAGAGCAGTTTGGATAATGTCAAATTTTCCCCTTGATGGACATATGCACAATGATGAAATAGTAAAGCAAAGCAGAGTAGCATAAAGATTCCAATGACATGTTTGCTTTCAGGTCAACTATTAAGACAATCTGACAAGTTGTGAAATCCTTGAAATATTAATAAGAAAACTGAAGGAAAAAATAAATTCTCCTAAGGAAGGTAGTACAATATGTTTTAAAGAGACCTTAACTGTTTAATCAGTTATGTACAATAAGATTATATTGTACATAAATAATGAGGGCCATAACTTCAAAAAGAGATTAAATGTATTAAAGAATAACAAGGATTATCAATGACTATTACTCTTAAAGAGTAAATAAATTAATTAATAAAAGCCATGTTTGCTAACAATTAACCAGTATATTACCTTGGCAGGAACTAAAATTTGTTCTCTCTCAATGGCAGAGCTATCTTATAGGCCAAAGAGTTTGAAACCAGTATTTTCCCAAATAAAAATGTATCTTAAGAAATACAGAGCCCTCCAGAATAGCTGGCTGCCAAGAGCAAACTTAACTCCTTTTCATCATGTCCTGGGTTCTAGAATAATTTGTTGTAGCTTTATGTCCTATTTCTATGGCATGAGTTGGAATCACTGATATTGATATTCTGTATAACACTTCTGTTGTCAGCATCGCAATCTTTCATGCTTATATTCACAAACATTCAAGGAAAAAACCCCAAAACTATTATTTTAACTTATATTTGAAATATAATGGATGGCAAAGCTGGCATATGAACCAGACTTTGTAACTCAGATCTAGTGTTTGTATTACTGCAATATGAATACAAAAACATACAGTATTAAAGGCAGCTGCAGGAAAGTCTTCTTTTTTAGAAAAAGAGAGGACTGAAATGTAGAATGTCTAAAAGATTGTTCATTTGTAAAGGTTTGCAAGCATCAGAAGATTAGATGGGCATCGCAAGATCACACAGGCAGTGACAAAACGCAGTTTCATTGCTCTATTGCTGAGTGGTGTTAATTAATTTTCAGGAGTTCTACTGACTGTTGTTGGGTTTTCAGGCCTAATTCAAGGAGCTGTTCACTATCTATAAAGTCCTAAATGTCTTGGGTCCTCATGACCTCTATCTTTTCTGAGTCTAATCAGCCTGCCTTACATGATCTTACCTTGAGGAGTCCTGGGAAATCTGGATAATAGGAGCTTAGATGATTATCTTTGTTGTGGCAGCCCCTTCATTATGAAACAATCTGGCCCCTGAACTCACACTATTTCTCACTTTATCCTTTAAAGGAATGGCAAAAACAGTCCTCTTCCATAGAGCACTTAGTGACAAATTCTTTCATTCCAAATAGCAGAACGTTAGGAATTTTATCTTTTTTTTTTAACCTGCTTCTATCACTATATTAGTTTTCTTCACATAAAGAATCTGATGAAGCACATCAATTTATAAAGGGCTCTTCAGTGCTTTTTAACACAGTCACCTTAATAGAAGTGGGTTTCTGAATGGTGTGGCTTCTTATTCATTCATTGTACATCATCATGATTTGGCCCACGCTTACCCGTTGGTTCTGGAACATTATTTGCAGGTTTACTGTGATAATACTAAAAAGTTGCTTCATACAGGAAAATTGAAGCACCAAATTATAGGCCTTTGCAACATTTTTGTTCCAACTTTTTCACTACCAATTAGGATAACCTACTTGTACTTCAGTTTTCCAACTGAAAAAAAAAAGTCATTAAGGAACTTGAACAGGAAACTATTTTCCAATTTGTTTCAGCTCTATAGCATTTGTCCTTTTTCTCAGTGTATTTCCTACTTGAAAAAAGTTATGTAACTGGCTATTCTGGCTCTGCTTTTCTTTTCTGTACTTTCATTTCCTCTACTGTAGAATGACCTTGACCTCCTTTTCCCTCCCCGTCTGATCCTGACATTTCCTTTAAGTCTTTTCTTTGTTTTTTATTCTTCCCATTGTGATGCTTTATTGTCAAGAGCTAGACTTCACATTAAAGCTACTCCAATACACAGGCTTGGATCAAAGGTAACATGGGCACAAAAAATATGATGATTAGGAGACAAAATCAGCAAACGAGATATAGCAGTAGAAGGAGAAAAAGTCAACTAAAGTTAGACCTGTTCTTATCAAGTCGACTCATCCTTAATTTTTTTTACTTGGTCTGAGGAACAGTAAGTAGTAAATAGTAAAACAGTAAATATCTTCTTTGTAGTTTCCTTTTCTTTTCTAAGCCTTTCCTCCTCTAGGTTTTGTAACAATATATACACCAGATTTTGACAGTTCATCTCATCATAATGCTTAAAGATAATTACTAACTTTGAATAATGACTTTAATGAAACTTTATATTTAGATTAGAATGCTGCTTTCAAAGAGCTGAAAAGTACAAAAAAAACCCAAGTACACCTAGAATACTGCAACCAATTTTGGTCACCATACTACAAAAAAGATGTTGAGACCTTGGAAAAAGTTCAGAGAACAGCAACTAAAATGATCAAAGGCCTGGAAACTAAAAAATATGAAGAATAGCTGCAGGACTTGGGTTTGGCTAGTCTAAAGAAAAGAAAAAACAGGGGCAACATGATAGCAGTATTCCAGTATTTGAGGGGCTGCCACAAAGAAGAGGGCATCAAACTATTCTCCAAAGCACCAGAGGGCAGAACAAGAAACAATGGTTGGAAACTGACCAAAGAGAGAAGCAACCTAGAATTATGGAGAAAGTTCCTAACAGTGAGGTCAATTAACCAGTGGAACAGCTTGCCTTCAGAAATCATGGGTGCTCCATCACTGGAGATTTTTAAGAACAGACTAGACAGTCACTTGTCTGAAATGGTATAAGTATAGGTTCTCCTGCTCGAGCAGGGGGCTGGACTAGAAGACCTCCAAAGTCCCTTCCAGCTCCATTCCATTCTACAAAAGCCCATGATTTGGTTTTTGACCTCACACTTAGTTTGTGAGTTAGATGATGACAAAGCATTAATAAATTGAACAAATATCTGAAGTCTAATTTCAAATATCTGAAGGCAAATTTCTCTGGACTATGTTCAAACTAACCATCATATGACACTAATTCATACTATTTACTATTTTCACCATTCAGACATTTTAGACATGTGTCTGAAAAGGAGCTCAAAGGACAAAGAGTAATTCTCAGACACAACAGCCTTTAAAAATCAGCTCCTGCCAATAAATGGATTCAAAAATGCATAAAATAAATGTAGATTAAAAATATGCTTGTTAGGGGAAAATATTCACAAACCATTAAATTAGAAAAAAATCACTTGCAAAATATCTGTCACAACAATTATCTATTACAATCACATTTATTAATTATTGCAATAGTATTTATGTTGGAGAAATGCATATTAAAATATGTATAAATGTTCATTAACACATTTTACAAATTGTTTAGAAATGGGAGTTATGTATACTAATTTATTTTTACCATTGAATGATGGTCTCTCCCTGATTATATTTATTCTTATGTTCCATCTTTTCTGCTCAATATAGTATAAACTATACAGTTCTTCCCATTCTTTATTTTATCTTCATAACAATTAATGAGGTTGAGTGGTTATGATGCATCATCATTAATATAATTGCTAATAAATTCAGAAATAAAGTTATATCCATGTAATGTTTTATGTACATTCATACAGACATGCATATATTGATTATATTGCAAAAATGATGTATTGTGTTATTTCAACAATTTATGTATTTATGTATTTATTTATTTATTATATTTCATGTTTTTAGACAACCCATCTCCCTTAAGGAGGGGCTTTTTTAGCACTTTTAGTATTGGCATTCTAACTAGGCTTTGTGAGTCTACTACATATATTTTGGACAGTATGCACATACACAATGCATACATAAAACAAAACAATGCATATGGACATAAAATTGCAATAATATATTTGTGGGCTAAGATTTATAAATTTTAATTTTAAAATCCTTATAAAGACTTTTGAAGTATTTGATTTCTATCTGGCATTATTTTTGCATATTTATTTCTCATGCTTTATTTATATACAACTAATGTGGATAGGGAAAGATTGAGGGCAATAGAAGAAGGGGACAACAGAGAATGAGGTGGCTGGATGGAGTCACTGAAGCAGTAGGAGTGAACTTAAATGGACTCCAGAAGATGGTAGAGGACAGGAAGGCCTGGAGGAGCGTTGTCCATGGGGTCGCGATGGGTTGGACACGACTTCGCAACTAACAACAACAACAACAACAACAACAACAACAACAATGTGGATAGGATAACTGATTGGAATGATATATAGTTAGACCTCAACTTATGACTGATCACTTAAAGACCATTCAAAGTTATGATAGACTCCTAAAAGTTACTTACAATTTAATTCTAAAGTTCTGATGTCTGACTTCCCTTAGGATCACATGGCCACATTTCAGGCATTTGGCAACTGGGTTGCATTTATGGCTATCTGCAGTATCCCATGATTATGTGAACATAATGTATGACATTTTTGCCCAAACCTGGTGTTTATTTCTAGTTTTTGGCAAATACATCCCATGGTGAACTAGAGGTTTGCTTAATGACAGTAGCATTGACTTAACAACCATCACAAATAAGGTCATAAAAGCATGTCAGCTACATGGTAGATTCTCTTTATGGTGTCATGACTTATGATCATAATGGGTAGGATCTACCTGTGAAGAATTTGGAAAGAATTATCAGACTGAAAACTTAAATTTCAAAACTCTTCCTAGTGAAAAATAAATGATCAGTCAGATGAATTTTAGGAGTAAATTAGGAATAACATGAATGAAATGCTTTAATCCATGAGGGAATCCATGATGGTCTTTACAAATCCGCTATCTTTGCAGATTGATTCTATTAGTCTGGAAAGAGATCACTAATTGTGACCCATTTTTACATGTTTGTTTTTCTTTCAGTCTTATAATGGCAATGCACATAAACTAACTCCACAGTAACAACCTGCAACCCACCTTTGTTTTCATCCACTTATGATGCCTTAATCACTACTGTAAGTGTCATCTTTCAAAGCAGGAGTCTCCAGGGCTGAAGTTTTAGCTCTGCCTTTTAATTTATTTTAGATTCCTTTAGGGAAGTATACAGTGCAGTAGAATTGCCATCAGCTGCACTTCCAGGAAGCATTGGAGGATTCATTTAAATCCCACAAAATGGGTAAAATATGAAAAATTAAACAGTATAAACATCAAGCATGAAAAGCAACATTAAGGATCTCAAACAATCCACAAAACTGCTAAACATTCAAAGTTGAGGTCATATCCCAGGCATTAATTCAGCTGTCATAAAGTAGGGAGTGTAAACATACAAGAATATAGCAGTTAACCAAAGAGCACACTTAAAATGTTATCAGATCTTAACAGCTTTCTACTCAAAGTGGGCTGGTTCACACTGATACCTTTTATAAATACTTTATGTAGGGCATAGTAGTTGGCACAAGATATTCCTTTATCATTAAATAAGTCATATGGAAGGAAATGTGAAATAGCCTAAATTTGATCTATGTCAATAGCATAGATTTTTGTGTATTACTTTGAAACATATTTTCATCTTTCAATTAAAAAAAGCACAGCAAAATCTGTGTTTATTTTTTTTAACAATTTGAACCCAGCATGGAGATGTATGATTTGGGGTGATTTCCTATCTAATCACTAACATAACCTGGCTTAGTATAATGTTTAATTAGACTAAAGTAGATGACCATCTTAAGCAATTCCTTCTAGGATAAAATTTCAAATACACCTACACTGAATATTTCCAATTACCCATTGTCAGTGTTCATTTGGTACTCCAATACTGGTGTTAGTATCACAATGAGAAGAAACTGCTTGCCTGTATTTGCAGCCCATTAATTCTCATTTTGTTCCTCCTTTCATGTACTTGGAAGGTAAAGTATAATATACAAAATTTAGGGTGATAGTTCCCTGCAATCAAAGAAACTAAATTAATAGATCAACTATAACTCTTGAGTTAAAGTTTATTTAAATGCAAGAAATTATAGTTCCGGATATGCAAATATTGCATAAGCAATCCACAGTGGATATATTTGCCTAGTCATAGAAAAAGCTGTGTACATGAAAACACTTGCAGGTGGCTTCAGGTGCCAAAATTCTTGGTTTCATACAATGCGTAATTGCTTGGCAGCATAAGGAAACAACATCCAACAACTTAACAGTCAGCCATCAACAACCCAATCAACCAATAAGAAACCACACCCAACTTGGCTGCACATAAATACAATGTATAGAATAGCCGAGAACACATATTCCAGTAGAGAGAAGTTCCTTGAAAATGGGCTCCAGCATGAGTCCAAAAGCTTGGAAGACTAAACCTCTGGTCCTGGTGACCAACCCAGATTGGATCCTGCAACATTATCCTAGGACAGTGGTGGTAAACCTATGGCACGCGTGCCAGAAGCGGCACTTAGAGTCCTCTCTATGGGCACGCACGCCATGCCCTGGAGATGGCAACCATCCCTCTTCAACCAGCTGCCCACTAACTCGCCGAGGTCCCACGTGGCGGATGCATCCCAGCACGGCTGGTTTCTCTCCCCCCTGTTCTTTCCCTCCTGGCCTCGCATGCTCTCCTTTTCCTGGGCACGACCCACTGCATTGCCTCCTCAGCTGTCGGCTGGCCTTCCAGCTCAGAGGCGGCTTCTCTGAACTGCTGGTGGTGGGCTGCAGAGCCCCATATTGTGCCGGTTGAGGGGCCAGCAGGCTGTGGCTGCTGATGGACACTGTCGGCCCCATGCGCTCGCTGGCCTGTGTGCGGGGACCAATGGTGTCAGGCAGTAGCCACCCGGCCCATGCCTCGCCTTGCCCTGCGACAATGGCACCCCCACCCTGCCTCACTTTGTCTCGCCTCACCCTGCAGGATGAGCCTCTTGCCCACCGCCCCACCTGCCAGAGACCCCCTGGATCTCTCTCAACCCTGCCCGGCCCCCACAGGCATCCCTCTCCACAAACAACATCAAGGTGACCACGCCCACCTTGGCCACACCCACCCAGCCATACCCACCCAGTGGGCCATACCCACCTGGCACCCAGCAATAAATAAGTGGGTTTTGGGTTGCAGTTTGGGCACTCGGTCTCTAAAAGGTTCGCCATCACTGTCCTAGGACATGTACATTTGCCTTCATTCATGTGACTTCTGTGTTCAAACTTCATAAATTATACTCTTTACTCCACAAGAGTGGGACTGTGATTTTTCACTTCTGCACCCTAGTAATGTTGTAACATGAAGAATGCAGTGTGTGTTTTATGCACTTCTAGAGAGAAATGTCCATAGACAGCCATCGGTCAGACATGAGGACAGGATCTTTATCTATATATGAAGCTTTGCTTTTGAAACAGAATCTCTGATAACAATTACAAATGATTTCGTATCTGTATCTCTAGCTAACAAACAAAACCTGATCACACTGATTTCTGAGGAAATTAGTTTCTTGGTTGATGCACTATAGTAGATCTCAAAAGTATATTGTGGTATATGATGTACATAATGATCTAAGATATCTTGGTATCTTGCTAAAAATAAAGGTAAAGAATGAAATGATTTCCCTACCTATCCTGCATGCAAAGGCTGGCTGGGTTAGAAGTAGACTTTTATTTTAAAACTAGTGATACTTTTGATGAGATATAGTATCTCATCAAAAGAAAATATTGCAATGCCAAATCACATTGTATAGCATACTTTGAATTGTCTTTCAGTGATGAGTAACTAAAGAACATATGAAGAGTGCACGTATTGTCCCCTAAAGCAGTTGTTAGTCAGGTTACAGATAGGGCCAACTCTGAAGTCTTTTATCATGTGTTTCATAGATCCGACTCCCACAATTTCTGCCAAACAAACCTCTGTGATCACCTCTTCTTCTCCCACCCTTTTTAATCCCAAAGGTTTTCCTAGTAAATTTCATCTTTGGTATCTAGGACAGTGTGAATGTTATCAGATATAATATTCCACCCTAATTGTATTTTGATTAGTTCTTTTACAAATAACTTTGAATTGTGTGCATGTCCTTTCTTCAGATCTTAGTTGAGAATCTCTCTTTTTCCTTCAATTCTCCCCTAAATATTATCTTTTGATGTCTTCTGGGTGGTTATGTTTAATCTCAGGATTAAGCAGAAGCCCGTGGTTGTCTTGAACAGCTTATCAGATTCCAAGAGACATTTACAAGGAGAGAAAGGCTCTGGTTTTGATAGCAGTAATTGTATTTAGCTTGTAAGATATAGGGCTATTTATCTCCTGCCTGTGAAATGGGGTGGGGGTTGGGATGAATGGAGAACATTAGGGAATAGCATGTTAAATAAAAGTAAAAAGAAAGCTGTGAAGAAAAGAAGCAACCTGCCCATTGCACTCCCAAGTGGGAAAATGATATAAGAAATGGACTTGCATTCTAAAACTTAAAATTTAAACCTTTTGAGGAAATTTAAACCTTTTGAGGAAGGAGATAAAAGAGAAAAGTGTGAGATTAGCAATAGCAAGACAAGAAAGGAGTTTGTAGTACAAACTCTATAAATCTTAGGTGCTTGGTTTTTAGAAGCACTTATAGTCATTTCAGAGTTGAAGAGAGCCAATACATAAATGTTTATTCCTGCTTTTTTGTGGAATAAAAACTATCGCTGCTAGACCTAAAATGTTTTATAAATGTTAACTATAATTATACTCCACATATTTTTTTCAGAAAACACAAAGTAGCTTCTTTAACAAGGTTAATGTATCTCCTAACCTTTCAGGTTATACTGTTTGACAAAATTGTGCAAGATTATGCCTCCATCATACTTAAGGCTACAATCTTGAACAAAACTTGCTAGCAAACAAAGCAGACTTATGCTGTAGAACAAGGGTGTCAAACTGCTGGCCCGTGGGTCGGATGCGTCATGCCAAAACTGCGCCCACCCCATTGCCAGCAATGGGAAAAAAAATCACGATACGTCTCAACACATCACGTGACGTTGTGAGTTTGACACCCCTGCTGTAGAATTTGTACCTGGATGAGTTTGCATTAGATTATGCCAGCTGCATCCTGCAGAGGCCACACCCACTCCAGCTCCAGCAATGCAAAAAAAGTTGTGATATGCCATAACACGTCACGTGACATGGCAAGTTTGACACCCGTAGATTATGCTGTAAAGTTTCCTTTTGACAACTTTTAACACTCCTGATTTAACCAACTCCATATGGATTTTTTAATCAGCTTTTTCCTCTCTACTCTTCAATTAACAAATAGATTTTCAATTGTTTCTTTTCTATATTCAGCTTATGTGCTTGGTCTGAGTGATCATCATAATTAGCTTCTGGAAGACACTTCCTGCAGAGTAGCAGTGATATATGTTTCCTCTGTAACATATAGCTGGGTTCATCTTTATTTGTCCTGATGACCATGTTAGAAACTATGTGGTCCTTCAAAGGTTTTGGGACACAAACTTCCACCAGCAGAAATCATGATAAGAGAGTTGTAATCCAGTAGCATCTCAAAGGCTACCAGGTTTCCTATATCTAATTGATGTAATATAGTATGGGTTTTTTCCCAATTGTTTTTCCTTAATCCTA
>NW_015386437.1:627869-667743 GCF_001527695.2 Protobothrops mucrosquamatus
AAGAGTCATTAGCCCCATCCCCAGGGAAGCAGATGACTTTTGGGACATAATATGACTAACCATTACCATCAAGTAATACCAGAGAGGCACACCTGGGCTCAGGTCAGAATACGTGACACAGGAAATAGCCTCAAAGTTCATGCCACAGGAACAGGAAGACTTCCAAACAAAAAGCTAGAGAGGGTATAAAATGCTACTGACCATGTGCTCAGTCTCTTCTTCCCTCCTCTGCTCTTTCCTGAAGAACCATCTTTCTGCTTCTGCAATAAACTGTAACCATCTTCCCAAAGCAGTCGCCATGTTGCTTATTTAATAATAATAATAATAATAATAATAATAATAATAATAATAATAATAATAATAATAATAATGATAATATTCCCGGCTTGGATGAATCAGGATGAAGACTTACTTCTGACACTAGCATCACTAAGAATAGCAACATTAATGAACCAGACTTTGTTTTAGATCAGGCATGTTATGAACAAGATGGCTGTCTGTTTGGATCTTAAAGTCCCATAAGATCTTAACCTCTCATTTGCAAAACCTTCTCAACTTGATGGTCCCAGTAGTTTTTACCACATTCAGATCCAAACCTCTGGCAAAGTTTCCAATCAATAACTTTGGCAACTTGGTCATGGTGATGTCTGTAGTCAGTTTGTGAAATTGCTGCAGTCACTGATTAAATGGTCAATTGTTTCATTCTTTTCACTACAAAGGTGACATTTGCTATTGCAAACATTTGCTATCTACATGTTGAATTTTCACCTTCATGCAATTAAGGGGCAAAATTTGCTTTGGAGTAGCTAAAATAAAGCTTTCAGTTCCTTTATTTAACACTCCTGATTTAAGCAACTCCATGTGGGTTTTTTAATCAGCTCTTTCCTCTCTACTCTTCGATTAACAAATGTGTTTTCAGCTGATTCTTTTCTGTATTCAGCTTCCACCTTTGTTGTTTTCAAGAAATTTCTTTGACTGACTTCCTTCAGCAAGGGTTTTTTGCTTTTCTTAATGTAGTCACTCAGGCCGTGTTTTTCTTCGTCCACAGTTTGTTTCACCTGTAGAAATTCTCTAATCTGTTCAGTTCTTGGTAAACACAGATGATCAATATCAATTTTTGGGGTACAAAGCATGGTACACTATCATTAGTTTTCTTTCAATCCAAGTTACCATCTGGGTCTAGTCAACAATCCCCGCTTTATATTGAACAATACGGACAGCCCAGGTTATTATTAAATTATTGTTACTATTACTAATTAACTGATCACAATTTGTGAAGTCACAGCTACCTGTTTGTTACTGGTATTGGCCTTCATATATACTGAGTTCTTCCCAAGAATCCAGGATGTCACAATGTATTGTTGTGACATATGCAGATCCAAGCAGTGTGGATTTTTGCAATTGACAGATGGAAATGTTGCTAATGTGCAGAATTTCTACGTGCCATACAAGATTGTTTGGTATGGGACCCAATGTATCGATAATAACCACTCATATCACTCTGAATGGTTTATAGTAATAGCAATAGTACTTAGACTTATAGACCACTTCACAGTGCTTTGCAGTCCTCTCTAAGCAGTTTTCAGAGTTTTCACCCAACAATCTGGGTCCTCATTTTACTCACTTCAGAAGGATGGAAGGCTGAGGCAACCTTGAGCCGCTCAGAATTGAACTGCTGGCAATCGTCAGAGTTAGCCTGCAACGCTGCATTCTAACCATTGCGCCACCATGGCTATAATCTATAATATAATTCTATAATCATTAATTATTACTATGCTTGGTCACACAGTCAGCCAGAAGTTTAGACTGGATTTCTATCCACCTATCAAGTTTTCCCAAGGATGTGAGATAGGTAGGTATTTGTTTGATGTAAGCTCTTCCAAGTAAAGCTTCCTTTTGCAATTAACTGCTGGGGATTTAGTCAGTACTGATGGTGTTCAAGTGGTGCTCCAGAAATTTTGGAATTGCACCCAAGATAAAACTATTATTATTGATATTATCTATCTAAGTTCATCTATTTTCAGATCTTTATATTTTGTGATTTTCTCCAATTCTTTCTCTGCATGGATGAAGGACATGATTCATTGTCATTATTTTTCTGGTCTTCTTATTCAGGCCTTTTGCACACTCATAAACATACACACAGATAATCCTCTTTAGATTTGGGTGCTATTTTTTATTTTTTTTATTTTTTTGCAGTGTATGCTCTCCCATTGGTAAAAGTTCAATCACCCTTGCTTCAGCTTCATATAATCTGTCTGTCCGTCCGTCCGTCCATCCATCCATCCATCCATCCATCCATCTATCCATCCATCCATCCATCCATCCATCCATCCATCCATCTATTATCTATCCATCCATCTATTATCTATCCATCCATCTATTATCTATCCATCCATCTATTATCTATCCATCCATCCATCTATCCATCCATCCGTCCATCCATCCATCCATCCATCCATCCATCCATCCATCCATCCATCCATCCATCCATCTATTATCTATCTATTTATCTCCACAGCCTTAGGCTGCCTTTAACTTTGGACTTTCCATCTGGCTTAGATGAAG
Organism: Protobothrops mucrosquamatus; assembly: GCF_001527695.2. Classification (NCBI taxonomy): domain Eukaryota; kingdom Metazoa; phylum Chordata; class Lepidosauria; order Squamata; family Viperidae; genus Protobothrops; species Protobothrops mucrosquamatus. Next base: position 630,438 of record NW_015386437.1, read on the forward strand.
AGGACAAACTCATTTACATAAAGTATGTTCTATAAGATAATGGAGAAAAATGTGGGCAAAAATTGTTATTACAGAATATTACATAATAACAAAGTTGGAAGAGATCTTAGAGGTCTTTTAGTCCAACCCCCTGCTCAAGCAACCCCCTGCTCAAATCTATATCATTTCAAGCAATTGGCTGTCCAGTCTCTTCTTAAAAGCCTCCAATGATGGAACATCCACAACTTCTGGATGGTCACCAGTTAATTTTTCCACCGGTTAATTTTTCTCACTGTTAGAAAATTTCTCCTTAGTTCTAGGTTGCTTCTCTCCTTGATTATTTTCCATCCATTTTTTTCTTGTTTTGCCTTCTGGTGCTTTGGAAAATAGGTTGACCCTTCTTCTTTATGGAAGTCCCTCAAATATTGGAACACTGATATCATGTCACCCTTAGTCCTTTTTTTACTAGACTAGACAAACCCAATTGCTGCAACTGTTCTTCATATATTTTAGGCTCCAGCCCCCACCCACCTTTGTTGCTCTTTTCTGCAGTCTTTCCAGAAGCTCTACCTCTTTTTTATGATATGGTGACCAAAACTGGATGCAGTATTCTAAGTATTGTCTTACTAAGGCTTTATAAAGCAGCACTAATACATCATGTAATCTTGATTCTATTCCTCTGTTAATGCAACCTAGGACTGCATTGGCTTTTTTGGCTGCTGGAGCACATTGCTGGCTCATATTTAAGTGACTGTCCACTAGGACTCCAAGATCCCTCTCACAGTTACTGCTATTGAACCATGTTTCACCTAATCTGTACGTGTACATTTGGTTTTTCTTGCCTAATGTAAGTATAAAATCTGACTTTTCTCTACATTGAATTTCATTTTGTTTGATAGGGGTCAATGTTCAAGTCTGTCAAGATCCATCTTTAGTGTTTAGTGTTATCTGCAAATTTGATGAGTTCCCCTTCTATTGCCTCACTAACATGGTTTATGAAGATATTGAAGAGTACAGGGCCTAAAAAATGGAACCTTGTGGTACCCCACTGCTTACTTTGCTCCATGTAGATGTATTTCCATTAAGGACTACATGTTGAGTGTGATTTGTCAGAGAGTTAAAAATACATCTAGTGGTGATGCTGTCCATCCCACATTTTTTAAGTTTACCAAGAAGTAGGTTGTGGTCTACTTGTCAAATTATTGAATGATTTCAATTGAGTTCAACTGAAGCAACCATTCTGAAATGATTCCCTACCCATTGCTGACCAAAAGACCATAAATGGATTATTGTTCAATGCAATTTTGCTATGAAAGTAGAAACAGCATAGCTTACTGAACGTCCTTTCCTTTCCTTTTTTCGTTAAATTAACTGCAAGATACTTTATCACTGTCTATTACCATGACCTTGTTCTCTGTTCTTTTTCCAAATTTGCAAAGCCTAGCTTAATATCCCCAAATGTCCTTTGGCATACATATACACGATAATAGAAGAATATATCAATGATGGATTAAGGAAAACATAACATTCCAAAGGTTGGATGGAATAGTGAATTCAGTCTTAGTGCAATCTATTAGAAAGTATTCTGATTTCTATTCTTCCACTTTCCAGTGAAAAGACATACCACATACTACATCCACACACAGTTCCTAGCTCATCTTTGTTAAATCTGAAGGAAGTGTCTAAAATAGCATAGATTGACATTCCATAAATTGGAATCTTTTTGTACTAACTTTTAGTTATCTTAGTGTTTGTTATTTTAAATATGTTTATATGGACTGTTCATCTCCTGGAGCAGGTGAGATAATTTTAACTGCTTTTTCATTGTTATGCTTTAATTAGAAGCACCTTAAGACTCTAAGCCTAAGGTATTCTTCAAACAACTGAAAAAGTAAAATTATATCTTAGTTGATCAATTGCTATCTAATTGCATCAATCTAGTGATATTACATTTCAGACCTATGGAGTAAAAACAGAAGTAAAAACAGAACCTTGAAACTATATTTGCTGCACTTACAGTAAATACAAATTTCTGTACATTTCTTACTGCTTCAAACAGTTTTTGTCAAAGCATTGGATAGAAACTGTTTGAAGAAGTAAGGAAATATACACTATAAATACTATAAATACTCATGATTGTTTTTGCTTTGTATAACAGTAAATGAATTGAATTCTTCAATTACATCCCATTATTAATGACTAAGAAAAGCCACAGGTAGCAATTCTAATAGTGCCAAATAATTTTGACAGTAGTCTACAGCAATGTGCATTAGACTATTTTTTAGATCACCCATTAATCTACAGGAATATTCTAACACAAGTAGATTATAGGTTGCATTTTTTTTTCATTCTCTGCAGAATCAGATTATATTCAGAGATGTATGCGATTTCTTCTTCATTACCTGCATCCAATATTTTTGCCATTCGTGTTCTCTAACAATGGACATTACAGAAAATATATTATTGATCAGCATGATGAATATGATGTAATAACTTCAACTGTTTTTTAGAAAAAATTGAAAGATATCTAAGTCACCTCTTCATTCTTGCAAAAATAAGTTACAAAATGATTTCTTCACCAAATATGTTTTACAGCTCCTACTTTAGAACATAAGTTTAATAATTTTTGAAAGGAGAGAGACATCTTTATTTAGACATTTACCTGAAGGGTAATGTTCATTCACTGGCCATCCATCTACCTGAAGTGTTGCATTACCACCATTTCGGGTAAAACGCACAACATGGTATTTGCCATCATTCACAGGAGTGCTCTCCTCTTTGATAGAGATATCTACTGTGCCAATATTGAAGACTACACCAATTTTACCTTGTTCCTGTGAAGAAAAGAAAAGAGTTGTGGGTAAATTCTGGAAGTATGGTCGAAAGATGGATATATTTTGCTCAAAGTAATAAGATCAACATACACAAAATGAGAATGCAGGACATATTTGCCTTTGTAAGTCATACAAAATAAGACTTGATATAAAGCATAATAAAATGATATTCTAAATCAAGTGAAGCGTGGTGGCTCAGTGTCTTAAAGACGCTGGATTTATTGGCCAGAGAAGATTGCCTCTCTGCACTCCACAGTTGAAGCCTTAGCACCATGTGACAGAGTGAACTCCTGTCACTCGCCTCAGCTTCTGCCAATCTAGCAGTTTTAAAGCATGCAAATGCAAATAGATAAATAGGTACCACTATGGTGGGATTAAGGGTGGAAACAAAAATCCAACCAGCGCTGGTCTGGCCAAATGAGAGGCAAAAACTGGTGGGGGAAAAACCCCAGATGACACTGCCACCGCCACAGAACTTTGTTAGCTGTTCTGTGTATGGAGCTAGTTCACCCCCTCTGTGGTGTACCCTGGATAGTGAGTGAAAGAACTAGCAATTTTAGGCAGCCAATCTTAGGCAGCCAAACTATTACTCTGTAATAACTTTGTAGATTTCTGGCTTTCATGTACCAATGCTATATGCTAAATAAATAAGTAAAAGCTACATGAAGTGTACCCTAGACTCATTTATTTCTCTAATTCTTTTAAAATCTTATTTTACTCAAGACTGGCATCAGAAATCGTAACAATATAACATTTAATATAACATTTAAAATGAAAATGAGCATCTGCTTCTGATTTTAAACAAGATAATATTGATCCCATCTGCAGTTTTTATTCCATACAGTTACTTCAAAGCCTGAACAAAAATTGCACTTTGAAGACCAATATTGCAAAAGCCAATTTTACAGCCAGAATGACTTATATGTGGCCAATAAAAGAAAACTGAACACATAAGCTTAAAACTGAACGCTTAAGGTAAAGCACATAGGAGAAGCCAGTTTCCTAGGATTGAATCCATCTGTGCTCGTGGTGTCCAATTAGCATTCTGATGAAGTTGCATTGTTACAGTAATATTACCATACAAATGGATCAGGAAAGAATGAATATATTAACCAAACACTTCACATGAGTCTAGTTGAATAGTAACACATAAACTCTATATGAACTATTCCTAGATTATTCCTGGCCTCTTCACTTAAAAGTGATCAGATAAAAGATGAACAGAAAGATGATGGGATCCTGTGGTCCCATTACAAAGGCTGATTCTAATATATTTCTAATTATGTGAAAGGACAAGAATATGTGTATTTTTCTGGGGACTGACATCAGATGGGCAAAATACAATCTACTATATAATATTTTTGATATTTGTTCAGTAACTTCTATGGGGATTACTGAGAACATTATTTTGATTTCCTTTGGATGGCCCATCATGGAATGGAAAAGAAGATGGCGTGGAACTAGGGGCTGCGATGTCAACTGAGCCATGGAAAGAAAAGATTAAAAAGAGAAGGAAAGGAAAAAGAAAAAAAGGGGGGGAATGAGAACAAAGATAGAGAAAATATAGAAGAGGACCAGGACTAGTATAATTAGACTGGTTGGTTAGGATCCAAGGAAAACTGACCACAGTGAAATGAACAACTGGGAGTGAACTCAGACCTCATCTTGGGACTCTGTAAATATATGTGATGGTGGCAGAAGAAGCATAAATCAAGCAATCATAGGGAAAGAATGTGATAAGAATTAAATTATCTGTTCTTAGAGCAGGAGTCAGAGAATTGAGAAGAAGACCCTCTCCTGCTCTTGCCCTAGATAACGAAATGACATGAGGGCTGATTGTTCTAGTACTAGAAGGTGCCACTGGGATGTGTGGTTGTGGTATGAATATAGCTGCCAGATGGGGTTGGAATGGATACATCAGATGCAATTGGACCATTACTATATAGCTCAATTGGCTGACTAGAAGAAGGGTGATGGAGAACTAAATGGTCAGAGATGGAAGAAGACATCATTATATACTGCTGCAGTTGAGTTAAGGACTCTCAATAGTTCAAATATATATATACATATACAATTGAAACATTCATGAGAAAAATTTTAAAATAAAAGAACAATAAAAATATACAGCATCATTCCCCAAATAATCTATGAAATCTCATTTAAACTGTAATACAGAGAGGAACCAATCTAATTTTAACCAAGAGGCTATTTCTAAGGAACAGTTTCTCCAGGCTGTGTCTTCATTTACTTCTGGAAAGTGGGGAACCCTGTGCTATTTCTCCTGGAAAGATTGCATAGTTCAGGTCATTTCCATCTGGAGAACTGGACCAGAATGTTTTTCATTACTATTTTTTTTTAAAAAACCACTGTTGATTATTGTTATTTTATATTATTGCTTTTATTGTAACTTAAATCTACATATACATTGCCTGGAGTCCAACTAAGATGATGGATGAATCCCATAATTAAGATAAATTAAATCTCTGGAATATCAAATTAAACAAAGAAGACTTGTTAAGAATTTCTTTCATTGCCATCTGCATGCATGTTTTATTAGTCTTATTTCAGTTCTACTTTATTAGTCATAATCTATCTTTTTCACACACATGCATATACACAAAAGGCACAATTGGTTCCTCAGCATGAATTCTTAATGGATTCCCGACTTAAGAAAGCAGCTGTATCTCTTTAAAAAAAAAACCTCCAACACCTTATTTGACAAAACTAGGTATCTGGTCTCTGTTAAGTTTGGGGTGACAATGTTCATGTAACAGTAAGATTTATAAAAACATATGTCATTTCATTCTTTCTTGAAGATTTAATAAAAAATGTCTCAGTATAGAGAATATTTCTTCTGCTACATTTCCTATACTCCTGATGGACCTTTGTCAAGAGAGGCTGGTAAAAATATATTTCAAGGCAGGACATTGAAATATAAGATAAAATAAAGATATGTTGTTCATTTCTGACACTGTGGAGTCCTGTGTACAACAAGCAGTGAGAAAGAACCATAGATGATAGATGAATTTCTTCTGTATTTTCTATGTATACAAAGCAGCAACAAGTCATTAACAAGCAGGCAAAATAGTTATTTAATATTGTTAGGCATTTTGAAATTTACCCACCTACATCTATATCCCCCTGATATGTCATGATATAACTCCTAAAATATGGCTACTTTTGTTGCTTGAGAGTTGTAGACATGACATTTTATGAGATTGTTTACATCTGACTTTTATAATTTCTAAGAATATAAAGTACAATTGTATATGCTCATTGTATTCCAGTGTTTATTAATATGCTTGTATTTTCCAAGGTGGCCTAATCATTGTTTACACAGAAACAGTCTCTTTACCAAAGTTTTAATTCCAATGTCATCCTTTGCTTAGTTCCTTGTACCAGTTTAAAGAGTAATAGTCTTAAAGTTTTTAATATCTTTGCAAACTTTTATGTTATTCAGATTTACTTTTCTGAGATGAAAATATCTAGGAAGCAAATGGAATCTTCCGACACTTGCTTAGCTACAAAAAATACTTTCCATCTCATAATGATTAGAAAAAAAGCATAAATACTAACCTGTCATTTCCTGACAATTGACAGCAGTTGAACTAGCAATTGCCTAAAACAGAGACAGCCCTATATTACAGGCACCATGGAATGTACCACATAATGTTTTAACTAATAAACACCTTGATCAAACTCAACTCAATTACTGGATGTCTGCTATGGCATTGGGACTGTACCTTAATGATTATTCAGAGCTGTCTGTCTTGGCCTATAGAGTTGCTCTCTCTTTCTGTATGTCTCTGTGTGTGTGTGTGTGTGTGTGTGAGAGAGAGAGAGAGAGAGAGAGAGAGAGAGAGAGAGATATTTTAATCTGTGGTAAAGGAATTCTGCTCAAAAAGACAGCCCATAGTTCAGAAAAATAGATAATTTTTGTCACTAGCCAGTGAGCAGAAACATTGCAGGACAAAGAGAAACAAGGGTCAGATGATTTTTTGACAACATAGATCAGCTGATGTTCTCTTTTGCAAGCTGCACAATAGGCTGCAATTACTTTCACCATTTGCCCACAGCAAATATGAAATTATTGCTATAATTACATAATGTATAGCCCAAAGTATTATATGATGAAATACAGATGTAATAAGAGTTTTCATATGGCTCAGTGCGACCACAACTGGCGTATTATTTCCTTACACATATTTCTTTATGAGACATATATTGACAAACTGGGAGTTCTGAGATTTTTTTTGAAAGATAAATTGATTGACGATATTGATTTATAGAGAGAGAGAAAAAATTATGTAGAGCTATAATGGCATATAATCAAACTATTTCAGCATACCAAACATCACCAAGCAACCATAATTATCACCTCCTCCACATTGCACAATGCAAATGTATACTGAAGTTTAATTTAATATGTTCTGTCAGTCAGATACTATTCAATTTATATAAAATCAAGATATGTCATACAACACTTTTTAGTTGGACAGCAGCTATATGTAGAACATGGCATGTAAAACTACTGCCTCTTGGTTATCAAGCCCAATTAAGTAAGGCAAAACTTTATGTAGCTGACCATCTGATTATTATTTTTTTTTAAAAAAATACTATTTAGCAAAAATGAAAAGAAAGATAGCCTGGTAAAATCTCAACAGAGCAAGAGTTTCATAATTATGGTACCTCTATTATTTGGGACCTCTATTTTGGAACTAACACTTGCCATTATACACCAAAGAAGACAGTGACTAGAAGACTAGACTTTGCATTGTATTCAGGCAGATTTCTATTTCTTCCATTCAATCATAGTTGACTTTAAAAGCTGAATAATTTCTTATGGCTATCAAATATGAAATGAGTTCCCGATATTGCAAGATGAAATCACAAGATGATTAGCACAGCAACAGAAGTTCAAGATATAAAGATTTCAACATTCATTTCTGTAACTTAGTGAGATTTATTGTAAGGCTTAATTGCTTCAAGGCCTTTCCTTTTCTTTATATTTTTCAATTAATTTCTCATAAAAAGACTTTGAGTTGCATCCAAAGTTATTTGTTTCCAGTCTCCAGCAAGAGATCTAAGTATTTCAACACCCATTCTTCAGTCTAATTGGCATAAAGGAAGATGGGCTGACTTTTGGAATCTATGAGAAATGTGATCACCATGCCTATGTAAAAGGTTATGCTCATTGCTAACACTTTACTGTAATAACTGTGACAATTCTAATGTATATGTTATTGACATTTTCACTGGTAAGACATTTCCTAAAACTGGTGGAGAAATGGAATGTTAAAAAATAAATAAAATCAATAATTTATACACTAATATTAACTTAATCTAATTATTTTCTGTTAAAATAAATAGGATTATGTTTAATATTTTGATTTTCAAGCAGGTAGATGGATAGGATAAAGTCCAAGTGTCCTGGGTGGGGAAAAAAAGCTGCTAGTTTCATTCACTATTGTTTGTTTGCTTGCTATTTCAATTTGTATTCTAGCATCCTATCCATGTAAGATATAAGATGATTGATAGTAAAAGATCAAATTTAAAATACTCAAGTAGAGATATTATTAAACATATTTTTTTAAAAAAAAATATCTTAGAAAATTGCATCCCATTCTTGGAAGCACATTTTAGGTTAAACACTGAAAAACCAGAGCTTGGCCAAAACAGACCAAATAAAACTTATCAAGAATAGGTAGAGGAACTGAAAATAATTAGCTTGGAGAAGAGAAATTTTTGGTGAGACATGATAGCTGTCTTCTAGTATCTGAAAGGCTGTCATGGAGAGAAATTGTTTAGAGTTGTTTCAGAAGACAGGGCCAAGGAAATTACAGGGAAGTAGATTTTAGTTGGATATCAGTAAAAGAAAAATCCTAATGGCAATAGCTACTCAACAAAGGAATAAAATGCTCTGGCCGATAGTAGATCTTCATTCATGGGAGGTGTTTAAATAGTTGTTGGGTGACCATTTGTTGGGGATGCTATAATAGTGGATTATTTTACAAAGTAAGAGGCAGAACTGAATAATTCTTCCAAATCTTCCATTCTATGAATCTGAATTCTACTTGTCTATAAAGTAGAAGTAGAAACTGGCCAGTAGAAGCTGGCCAAGAAACACCTTCTTGTCCCATCTCTCTGGAAGTGATATCATCTGGATTTCATGAAGCACCACACCTCCATCAGAGCTGCTCATTCTATAAATCATGAAACATTAATAAAGGATGCCTTTATTATATTGTTTTCCCTCTCCTCACCATAATGTTCTTTCATGCTATAAACCTGAGGAACTGTCTGGATGATGATGATGATGATGATGATGATGATGATGATGATGATGGTGATTTAAATAACATCAGCTAAGATATTTAAAATATTTAATACTAATCTATTATTATTAAAGCTCAGACGTTATCCCAAAGTTGTTTCTGAATGCAGATTCACAAAGGCATGCCAGACTATTAGAGACTATTAATACCAAAGACTATTAGAATTTTGGGCATTTTTTGAAGAGGAACTGAAACCAAATGTCAAAGTGGTCTTTTTTTTCTTTTTCTTTTTTTGATCTTATCATTCTAAAGCAACCATAATCATCACCTCCTCCTCCAGATGCAAATTGTCAAATTGTCCTCTCTACACAGTTGTTTAGGAGGACACATTTAAAATGGATTAGATAAGTGGTACGAAATGATGAATGGCTTTAACTAGCATTCAGTCCCATTACAAACAAATGAAAGAGGAAAGGCAACTGAAGCTGGCATGAAAACTGGGCTGGTAATAAAGAGGGCAAAGAAGGTAACTTTGTGAAGGATGTTTAAAGATGGGAAGTATAGAGTTGTTCTAATTCATCTCATGATCCTCTATGATGTCAATTGAACATCCGATACAGAGAGTAGAAATGTATATTGACAGTACAGACAATATAAAGTTCTACTTTTCAGTTTTCTGTGTCAGCTGCTATTGCTGTGTAAATATTTGGAGCCTACTGGGGACAAACCCTTACTGGATAGCAGTTATATCTGCTTTTTTCTTTTCTTTTCAATCTTCCACTATAGCTGCTGATATAATAATTTGATTACTTCAAGGAAAACACACACCCAGAGCAGAGAAGTCATATACATTTATATTTGCTGTGGGAAATTGGGACTGTGCATAGGTACATGCCAATGTATGAAAGTATAAAAAATAGTCACTTTTCATTTTCATGGTTTAGTACAAAAATGGAAATTTTTAGCATAAACACTTCAAACATTATATTTTAATCCTTTCTTACAGAACTGAAGACAATAGAATCTACAATCTCAAAATAGCATAAGCTCACCAGTGAGAGTGGAAACTGCAATCCATAGGTGGTTGATCAGGGTAAATTGTATTTGGACATTTTCCCATTACAGTTAATTATACCCCTGAGGAAAGTCAGGGAGGAACAGGAATAATCCAAGGTGAGACTGGGATCTCCCTCAAACCATCAATGCTATTTGCTCCTCCATCGGAATTGTATAATTTATAGCTGTGGAATTATCTGCCGGCATTCAGGGTAAGTAATAATAATATAGCACATTCAGTGATAGTTCCTATCAGTGCAAACTGACAAGAGAGAAGAATAAGAGGGAAGGAGAGGTGAAGATGGCATAAGCAACATTTTCTACAGAAGAATGTACATGAATATACTCACCACAGGTTACAATAGGATAGAAATAATCCACTGTGGAAAGCATTTTAGATATTAACTTTTAGGGTCCCTAGCAAAATTGGTATAAAGTTTGGTATTCTTTTAAAATTTACATTTTAACCAATTGCATGCTGCCTTGATTAATTTCCATTAGACAACCCTACCAGTACTAATACTACTACTAATAATGTGGTGGACAAACAATGACTTTGTAGATTCTTCTCATCTCACAACTTGCACTACTTACTAGAGCAATAGCAGCAAAGTAGGAGCTCATCCAGACTGTAAAGAACTTTGCTTTAAATAAAACTTGCATGCACAGAGCTCATATGCTGGCACTCCACTGAGCAACCCTAAGAGACCACAGAACATCCTCTGACATACTTCTAAATGCTTTAAAGACCTCAATATTTGGACCTGTAACAATAGACATTAGTTCAACAAGGATGCTGGCTGTCAGAGGCAAAGAAGAGACTGTAGCTATTACAAGAATCACAATCCTTAGTCCAATGTGAATAGTAGAATGAAATGAACAGAACTGAGTTAGTAAACACAGTTCAGGGATAGGAAGCTTGAGAGGATAAGACAGGGGTCTGGCTGAGGAATTCTGGGCATTGAAGTCTACAAGTCATAAAAGGGCCAAGTTTGAAGATCCCTGGGATAAGAGATGACGTCACTTTTTTTTTTGGTCTCTAGATCATTTACTGATGCTTTTATCCCAGTTTTGTCTCTTACCTACAGAGTCATTACTTCTGTGATTGACAAATTTTTATATTTTTAAAAAGACTGAACAATTCTGTGTTTTAATGACCATATTTATTTATTTATTTATGTGTTCATGTATTCATGAAATGTCTATACCACCCATCATACTTCCATGACACTGGGCTGTTTGCAAGTAAAAAATAAAATCATATTAGATCCATAGATAAAAATAATGTTAAAAACAGAAATTAAAAAACTGAAAAGTTAAAAAATAAAGTCTATGGAGATTCTCAATCATTCAGGTCATGGTTGTCCCAAAGGTGCTTTTTCAAAAAGGCAACTGGACTTTTTTGTCCCCCCCCCCTTTAAAAATGTTTTGTTTCTCATCCAAGAAGGTCCTTCAGTTCTTGGAACTACTACTATTACTACTACTACTACTACTACTACTACTACTACTACTACTACTACTACTATACTACTACTACTACTACTACTACTACATCCATTTGGTTTCCCAAGTCCTAACAGATGCCTGAATGGCTAAAATCATGTTTTGGTATGTGTTCCAATATCTACGGGACTGCCACAAAGAAGAGGGGCTAAATCTATTCTCCAAAGCACCTAAAGGCAGGGGAAAAAAACCACTGGATGGAAACTAATCAAGGAAAGAACCAGCCTAGAACTAAGGAGAAATTTCCTGACAGTTAGAACAATTAACCAGTGGAACGGCTTGCCTCCAGAAATTGTGGATGCTCCAACACTTTAAGAAGAGATTGTCAACCATTTGTCCGAAATGGTAGAGGGTTTCCTGCTTGAGCAGGAGGTTGGATTAGAAGACCTCCAAGGTCCGTTATATTCTGTATAATATAGCGAGCATGATGCTACCTATAGATACCTCTGAGGAAAACAAATTATCCTTCTGAGAGGGTTTGGCAGCTTGGCTGGCATAATGGGAAAGCAGGCAGAAGGCTCTTTGGGGGGTCTGTGTAGGGCTTTTGGAGAGCTTATATGAAAGCCCTGATTAGAGGCTAGAGATGCTTCTGCAGGCTCACCTTGGCATGAAGTACTGCCTAGCATGAAGGAGAAGGCTCAAGCATGCAGCTGCACAGAGACTGAAAGCTCTCTTCAGCTGATTTTTCAAGTATTGAAAGCCATGATCTAATCAAATGGAACACCTTTTAGCTCCTCTCTTTAGCAAACATTAACCCAGAGTATAAAGAACAGGTAGAAATCATTAGCATAAACTGAAAAATGAGCCAGGAAATGCATCAAAAACATCAGTCAGCTTTTGCTGTTGTTCAGCAGTAATGCTGAACAAATCTATTGGAGAAGTGCAAAGGTTATCATCTCACAAAGTAATCTGAGAAAAACTCAAACCACTATCTATTATGCTTGAGCTGTCAAAATAATGTTTTCTTTTGTTTTGAAAAAGGGCTTCAGAAAAGAAAACAGTTGCACTAAAATGGCAAGGGAAGCCCCAACAATGTGCAGTCAAAGCAAAGAGAAGCTAGATACTGTATATAGGAGGAGAGAAGCTGCAGCAAAGAAATGCAACTATTATTTGGAAAAGGAACTGGTATGAAGCAAATAAATAATTCAAAAAATACTACAACTGCCAGTGAGTATTAACAGTGGTTTAGTTGTCTTTAGGGAGATGAAGATAGCACCACAGCAGAGATAAGCACCCAGAGGGCCAATGTTGGATGCCAAACTCCCCCCCCCAGATAAGAAAGGGAGCATGAAAATACTCCACCTGTTCTTTGGACAGCTGCTTCCCATAAATTAATTGCAAAAACAAATGCTTTTGAGGTTTGCTTGTGAGTTGAGGTACAGGATTCCATCTATATTCATAGCAGTGGTACAGTCAAATATGGACAAAAGAACCAGCCAATCTTCATTTCTTAATGACATTTGGATATGATTATTCCACAACCTGAGTGAGTTTTTTAAAATATTTCTCTTGTTGATTTTTATTTTTCGGTGAGATTATAAACTTGGAATATTTAAAGATTTAAAATATAAACAGTATTTGGCAAGCCTCAAAGAGGTCAAGGAGAGAAGGATGGATGCATAATCTTCATCTCACCCTCACCAGAAAATGCTACAAATACTGTTTCTATCCTATACTCAGGCCTGAATCCCAACTAAAAGGAATCCACATAGACTGCTTCATCCAAAGTTCTCTGAAGCTTCTGCGCAATCACCTTTTCAATCATTTTCCCCAAAAGGGGAGATTAAATACTGGATGAAAATTGTCCAGTAAAGCTTCTTGGAGAGGAAGTGAACCCAATTCACGTCCATCCATTAGTTGCTGGGACTGGACCAATCTAATGGATCCAGCCTCCCTTTAGTGGATAGCGACACTAAAGATCCCCATCATAATCAGGGTATGGTCTGATTATGACAATGGTAAACACAAAAGCTCCCCCAAATTCAAATCACATAGCCACTGCTCCAACAGGAACACCAGATCCAGTATATGGGCACTCTCCTGTGTTGGGCTCTGTATGTTTTAGGATAGGCCCATGGCCATCATGATAGTCACAGATTCCAAAGCACCTCAGACCCCATTCGCTAGAGAAGGCAGATTGAAGCTCATCAAGACTATAAGTCTGGGGAACTCCAGACATGGCATCAAGTCAGGAAGAAGTTTTGTATAGCAGAGAGGATGGAATAACAGCAGCCATCCCAACTGATCCCTAGAGCCAATTTAAGGAAGTAGGAAAGCACTTCTTTATACTTCTTTTTTCTTTCTTTCTTTTTCCTGCAGTTTTGGCTTTGTTCTTTTGTTCTTTATTTTTTCTTAAATATTATATTATCATCTTAAATATTAGTGTTGATTAGTTTTTATCTTTCTTGCTTACAATTCTAATAAAGTTATTACAAAAATAAATAATTCCAAAATACTTAAGGAAATACTCACTGACAACGTTATCAGAATCAAAACCAAGCTTCTTTTTGTTCCTGTTCAGACATAATTAACAACTGAGCAGAATGGACAGTGACATGTTTAAGGTAACCTTGACAACTGGCTGTATTTGCATAATACATTAACCTTAAACCCAAGTTAATAGAACGCAAGTGCTATGTTCACATAACAACCTATGTCAAAACAAATGAACCATACCATGATTTTATGTGATGGATTGGTTCAAAAAACACACTAAAAGAAGAAATGTGGAATGAAGTCAAAGAGGTTGCAAAGGATGAATGTGAAAGAGCTTCCAAAGATTTTTTTTAAAAAAAACAGAAGAAATCAAACCATGGAAATTGCCAAGAAGAGAATAGAAGAGAAGTAAAAGCCCAGAAAAGCAATGATCTCAGGAAAGAACTTAACAAATAATTTCAGAAAGCTCTTAGAAAAGACAAGAAGCAGTATTATGTCAACATTTATAAATACACTTAAGTCAGAAACAGATGTAGGAAAATCTCCAAACTTCCAATCTCAAATTTGTATACTAAAAGATGCCAAAAGACAGACAGCAACTGATTCAAAGAAGAGGGTAGAAATATACTGAAAACATCCAGAACCGCTGGAACTAGACAATCAGATTGGACAACATTCTGGTTATTTCTAAATTAGAAAACAATAGACATTGATTTAATTCAGAAATATGGCGAAAAACAGAAAAATCTGTCAAGGCTCTAATTAAGCTCTACTAACAAATCTAGAGAAAATACAGTAGCCAACAAACTGTAACAAGTTAGTTACAAATCAATACCAAAGAAAGGAGACTCTATGCAAACTAACATATTATATCCCTAATTATAAATGTTACCAGAACAATGCTTAGGTTTATCCAACACAGATTAGAGCCTGACATGGACAGGGAGAAAGGAAGTTGGCTTTTGAAAAGGCCAAGAAGGAACAAGAGACATAATTGCTGATGCACACTAGGTGACTAAAAAAAGTCAATAAATACCAAAAAGAAGTCAATCTGTACTTAATGGATTACAGAAAGCCTTCAATTATGTTGATCAAGTGAAATGTCCTTAAGAAAATGGGAATCCCAGAACATCTTACTCATGAAAAACCTATATTCAGAGAGAGAACCAAAATATGGACAGAACATGGTGAAACTGACAGCCTATGGCTCAGCAATGCATTAATACAAGACTATAGGTTAACGGTCTCTTTGTGCTTTAATAAAGTCAAGGAACACAGTACAAATGAGTCTAAAATGAGATCAAAGCAATGACAATAGGTACAATGAGTATTAGTACATCAATAAAGATCTTGGAAAAGATATTTAGCTGCTGTGATGTGTCTTACCTACAAAGATCAGAGGCAATGTTTTTCCTGTGACACTCAATGGAACCAAAAGTTGGACTTTGACGAAATGTGACAGAAAGACTATTAACACAGAGAATACCAGGTATAGTCAAAAAAGCAAACAAGTTGACCATGCTCAGGTTTTGGATACAGCATGTGAACATCCAACTCCTTGAGAAATCCATAATGCTGGGTAGATGGAAGGAACCACCATCAAGGTGGATTGATTCAATTCAACAGCAACAGGTGCTATTGGAAGACTTGAAGGGACAGGTTAGGAACTGATCACTCAGAAGTAGATCTATTTTACATGTTTGCTAAAAGTTGACACTTATTGGGTGGCATATAAACTATCAATTAAACCCCATTTTAGCCTAGTTTTAACTGACACAGGCAATCCCTGGATTAAGAATGTCCAATTTACAGACAACTCATACTTATGGACAGCCTTCCTATTACTTAATTCAAACTATTTTGAATATCTGCAGACTCTAAAGGCCAGTGCAGCAATTTTCTGCAGATTCTGCTCTAGTAGTAACAACTTGAGATGTATTTTCATCATTGGTTACAGATGGACTACACCCCAAGGTTCTGAAGAAACTGGCAGATGTGATCTCAGAACCACTAAACTATATCTTTCAGAGATCCTGGAGAACTGGGGAACTACCAGAGGACTGGAAAAGGGCTGGTGTAGTGCCCATCTTCAAAAAAGGGAAAAAAATGGATCCAGGAAACTACAGACCTATCAGCCTGACCTCAATACCTGGGAAGATTTCGAAAAGATAATCAAGCAATGAATCAGTGAACACCTAGAGGCAAACAAAGTCAACATGGGTTTGTCAAAAACAGATCATGCCAGACAAATCTTATTGCAATCTTTGACCAGGTGACAAAATTAATGGACCAGAGGAATGCTATGGATATAATTTATTTGGACTTCAGTAAGACATTTGATAAAGTAGACCACAACCTACTACTTGATAAGATAGAAAAATGTGAGTTAGACAGCATCAACACCAGATGGATTCATAGCTGCTGACTGGTTGGACTCAGCGTGTGGTCCTCAATGGAACTGCATCTACATGGAGGGAAGTGTGTAGTCGGGTGCTCCAGGGTTCTGTTCTGGGCCCAGTGCTCTTCAACATCTTCATCAATGATTTGGATGAGGGGATAGATGGGGAACTCATCAAATTTGCAGACGACACCAAGCTGGCAGGAATAGCCAACACTCCAGAAGACAGGCTTAAGATACAGGAGGATCTGGACAGACTTGAACACTGGGCGCTATCTAACAAAATGAAATTCAATGTTGAAAAAAGTAAGGCTCTACATTTAGGCAAGAAAAAACAAATGTACAGGTATAGTATAGGTGGTACCTTGCTCAATAGTAGCAACTGTGAGAGGGGTCTTGGAGTCCTATTGGACAATCACTTAAATATGAACCAGCAGTGTGCTGCAGCTGCCAAAAAGGCCAACACAGTGCTAGGCTGCATTAACAGAGGGATAGAATCAAGTTCACGTGAAGTGTTAATACCACTTTACAATGCCTTGGTAAGGCCACACTTGGAATACTGCATTCAGTTTTGGTCACCACAATATAAAAAAGATGTTGAGACTCTAGAAAGAGTACAGAGAAGAGCAACAAAGATGATTAGGGGACTGGAGGCTAAAACATATAAGGAATGGTTGCTAGAATTGGGTATGTCTAGTTTAATGAAGAAAAGGATGAGGGGGGACATGATAGCAGTGTTCCAATATCTCAGGGGCTGCCACAAAGAAGAGGGAGTCAAGCTACTCTCCAAAGCACCTGAAGGCAGGAAAAGAAGCAATGGATGGAAACTAATCAAGGAGAGAAGAAACCTAGAGCTAAGGAAAAATTTCCTGACAGTTAGAACAATTAACCAGTGGAACAATCTGCCTCCAGAAGCTGTGAATGCTCCAACACTGGAAGTTTTTAAGAAGACAGCCATTTGTCTGAAATGGTATAGGGCAGTGATGGCAAACCTTTTAGAGACCAAGTGCCCCAAAACTGGCCCCGCTGCCCGCTCCACCCTCTGCCCCGCCCCCACCCTGCCTGCCTGCAGGGCTACTCACCGCCTCCAGGGCCTGCTGCAGATTGCCCAGGCAGTCCAGCAGCGCCATGGCGGCCACGTCCTCTGCCCGCGCCCCACAGCATCAACTGTGCGCAATGGGGCGTGAGGGCAGAGTCTTGTCTACGCTGCCTGGCTGCCATGTCATTGGCTGCGCTGCTCCACGTTGGTCACGCTCAGGGGGCGACTCCTCCAGGGGGGCTGCTGGTGAGGAGGGGGTTGCAGGGGGAGGCAAGGCTGGGGCAATGGCATGTGTGCCCACAGAGAGGGTTCCGAGTGCCACCTCTGGCACCCGTGCCATAGGTTCGCCACCACTGGTATAGGGTTTCCTGCCTGAGCAGGGGGTTGGACTAGATGACCTCCAAGGTCCCTTCCAACTTTATTATTATTATTATTATTATTATTATTATTATTATTATTATTATTGTTGTTGTTGTTGTTGTTGTTGTTGTTGTTGTTGTTGTTGTTGTTGTTGTTGTTGTTATATTGTGGAGTGCAAATTGGCCTCATAATCTTTTCCAGAAAATAATAAAAAAATGTGTTGTTGCAGCTAAGTCCTGTTTGGATATATGCCATTGTTCAGAGAAAAGAAGAAAGGAAAGGAAAGGAAAGGAAAGGAAAGGAAAGGAAAGGAAAGGAAAGGAAAGGAAAGGAAAGTTAGCAGGGAGTTGTCTGTTGAAGGATGCTAGAGCAGCATCACAAATTTTCCTTAACAACCATTTCAACAACAGTAAAAATTCCAAATAAGCACATTAGTCTTGACTTATGGTATACAAAAAGACAGTGTCTATGTGTGTGGGGGTGGGAAAGCATAATAGGATTTAAAGAGCTGTACTTTCAGAAAAAGAATGCGTAATGACATTCAAAAGTACAGCAATTTTTTATTCTGCTTATAATATCTACTTCATCAATCATCTGATCATTAGC
This sequence comes from Protobothrops mucrosquamatus, assembly GCF_001527695.2. Taxonomy (NCBI): domain Eukaryota; kingdom Metazoa; phylum Chordata; class Lepidosauria; order Squamata; family Viperidae; genus Protobothrops; species Protobothrops mucrosquamatus. Next base: position 648,924 of record NW_015386437.1, read on the forward strand.
TATGAGTTGAAGATGTCAGCTAATTGCAAATGTTATTTTCCAAAGTATACATGGCTCCTGACAAAATTTTGCTAGTCTTATCAAAAAGTATTCTGACTTCCTCCAAATTCTATTGACAGTTATTATTTTATTTTTTCAATCAAACACCCTTTGATTGATGAACAAATACTAAAGTTTCTTCAACTCTTATTGCAGAAAAAAAATTGCAAACTAGATTTGAGAAGTAATTTATAAGCATGGCAAATGTTAATCTCCTTGGTAAGAAAATGCTCCTTTAAAGTAGGATGCCTGCATCTTACACAAATAACAATTGGAAAATAATTACTAAATGAATATATTAAGGGTTTGGGTCAGCAAGAACATTCCCACATACGGCTTACCTAGTGTCTGAATTCATTTTGTGTGTGCCCAATTCTGAAAATTAAAACTAAACTTGATTCAAAATCGAATAATTGTTGTTGAAAAGCTATTTATTCTGAAATACAGATAACTAAATTCACTGGTGATACCCACCGAAAACAACAGTGCTTGTTTAACCTCATGTAGTCATGGAAGATTACACGTCTAAAATGGTATTTTCACTTTTCATTTTAATCGTTCTTTCAGGCACATTGTTTTACTTGCATCTGTTCTTTTGTGCATATTAATACAACACGCTTAGATCTCAACTTCAGTATGGGACAATTCAGTAGAATGAGTTTTGAGTTCTCACATTCCTAAAAAGCTTGCCTCATTTGATATGCAGTAACAATGCATGAAAAACACCAAAGCAATAACGGTAGACAAGAAATTCACAACTTAGGAAAATAGGGCACATTAAAAACAAAGAGAAGAGAATAATTAACAAGGGGAGAAACCCCTGAAATTAATAGAGGAAAATTACTTTAAATTTTATTTTAGAAATCTGCTCTTGGATCTTACAGTGTGAATATAACATTAGCATCAACTTCTTTTGAAAAAGAGTAAATGGATATCACTTTGGAACTCATTGTAAGGACCCACCCCACTTTGCATCTTAAGAAGACAGAACTCTTAGAATAGTTCTTCCAACAGGCATCATTTATTAAGAGAAAATGGTTGCAGGTATTCTAGACAGGACTTGGGGTCCAAGCTCTCCCATTCAAGGTTTTAAGGGGTCCCCCAGTAGCCCCACCCCATCACCCCCTTCTTCCAGCGACAGTCCCAGGCATTACATTCCCACCCCCTTTTCCTCACTGCCGGGAAAGGAGACTTCAGAGAGGAGTAGATGAAAGGTAATAGCCCCATTGTTATGGTTAGTCCTTTTGGTGATATCCACATTCAGTCCCTTTGAAGTTGAAATGGAGGAAGTGAGAGCCATAAAACCCCTCTGCTCATCTCCCTCCCCCTTCATCATATGACAGAATCCAGAGAGGGCAGAAATGGGGTTTTCCATAGTCGATAACTAGAGATGAATTATAATTGGATTCTGACACATATCCAATTCCTGCAGTCGTTCTATACAAAATGAAGGCACTTCATGTTTATTTCTCAGGATCAGCCCAAAGCCCAGCACCTGCTTCTGTGCTTGTTTTGCCACAATGGTTTAGACCAAATGCCTTCTCATTCAACAACTTGTTATTTATGTCTTGGGCACCCTGCTTTTCTTTGGCAATGGAGATATGAGTTCAGGGCTCTTGGATTCATGTTCATGTTCAGGCTTTATTTAAATTTTATTTATTTAAAATGTTTATACAGTAGCCCATATTATATCAAACCCTGGGTGGTTCCCAACCAACAATTAAAAGAACATCAATAATAAATGAACACAATACATGCTGCATCCTATGCATGCATCCTAAGCTCTTCCCTTTGTCTGGTAAAATAACACTGCAGCCACTAAAGCTGTTCAGACAGGGGAGAAACGATATGATAACAATGTTCCAATATTTAAGGGGCTGTCACAAAGAAGAGAGGGGGTCAACCTATTTTCTAAAGCCCCATAAAGCAAGGCAAGAAACAATGGATGGAAACTAATGAAGGAGAGAAGCAACCTGGAACTAAGGAGTAATTTCCTGACCGTGAGAACAATTTACCAGTGGAACAGCTTGCCTTCAGAAGTTGTAGGTGCTTCATTGCTGGAGGCTTTTAAGAAGAGACTGGACAGCCACTTGTCTGAGATGATATAGGGTCTCCTGCTTGAGCAGGGAGCTGGACTAGAAGACCTTCAAGGTCCTTCCAATTCTATTATTTTGTATTCTGTAAATACTATAACATGCTTCCTGTATACCAGGGGTGTCAAACTGCCGGCCTGTGGGCTGAATGCGTCATGCAGAAGCTGCGCCCACCCCATTGCCGGCAATGGCAAAATAGTCCCGATACGTTGCACGACGTCGCGAGTTTGACATGTCTGCTCTATACCAATGATTTTGCAAACTAAAGATTGCAACAGCAATAAGAGGATAACAAAATGTAGTATTATGCTGCATCCCATAAAAAAAAAATAAGTCTGAGACTTTCTCTTCTAAAAAGTTACAAAACCTATCATTGCTATAAAACGTGATACAGCAGCATATTATTTTTTTTATATGTAAGTGGGAAGAGCTACTCTATTAATTTTATAATGGCTCCATCTTTATCTTAAGGAAATGAGCCAAAAATACATGCTATACACCAAATTTGTTGAAGAGAGATTACACCCTTGAGATTTCTATCGACAAGCCTGGAAAATAATAATCAGCTTAAGTTAGGGATGAATGATTTCCTGTTTAAAAGGGACTGGTTACTTCATAGGATGGCTTTGAATAAAAACCTCACCAGGAAAGATTGTGTGATGTTTGGAGCTCTGCAAGCTAATAATTTGATGAATCAGATAATTACATAGAATTTGATCATGGTCAAAAGACCTGACATCTCAAGGGGAAATTCCCCAGTTCCATTCATAGATACCCAGTCCCAGCAACAATGAGGATACATTGGAGCTCTTCCTAATGGCTGGCAAATGACGAACAGTATTTTTCACAAGGGCTTTTGGAATAAACAACGTTCCTAATGAAAAGAACTTTGAAAAACTGCACTGTCTTAAATTTCTTTCTGTCCTTGAATCCACTCACCCCATCTCAGCTAAAACATTTGACAGTCTGATAAATCCAAAATTAAGTGTATCGTATATAAGCTCACATGCCAGTCCTTGTCAGTCCTATCAGGTCGATCAGGGTACAAAGCAGAAGTAGTGTAGACCTAAAGCTAGTTTTATTACAGCATCTATAGCTCTTCCGTCTTTTATCTCCATGTGAATTGGGGGAGAGGGTTGTCTGATGCATTCACATAAATCTGTTCCTTGGTATGGGTTCAAACCTCATTTATTTGTGACCTTGGTGGCAGATCTTCCCTCTGCTCTTCAGGGCCATCCTCTGTGCTCCCTAGATTCTCTTCATGACTTTATAAAGATTAAAGGCTAATACCAATTTGAGGTAGTTAAGGCACCAGGCTAGAATCCAGGAGATGGTGAGTTCTAATCCTGCCTTAGGTACAAAGCCAGCTGAAGGACCTTGAGACAGTCAAGAAAGCAATGGCAAACCACCTCTGAAAAAACTTGCCAAAAAACCCTCAAGGACTTGCCCAGGCAGTCTCTCAGAATCAGACATAATTGTATGAAAGAAAAAAAAAATATCATGAGGGAGTCCTTAATTCTGCCACAAAGAGGAAAGTTACCACGCTGAGTATAGACAGATTAAGAGACTTCTTTGGATAAAAATTACATTCTCTTTAATTCCTACATGGAGAGCTCTTTATAAACATGTTGAGAAGCTAAAAGTTCCTGTATCAAACCAGATATTCCATCTTTTTCTCTTCTTTCTGCAGATAAAAAGCAAGCTAGCAAATTGCTTGTAGATGTAGCTCCTTCACTACTAATTATACTACATAGTTATAGGCTTAAAAGTGACTTAAAACTCCTTTATGTGAGATGAAGTAAACAGATAAAAATCTATCGTTACAAGATTTTACCATGGTTTCTGGAATAGATAACTTTAGAAAAGGATATGATTGATTTATGAGTCACCATATCCTTCCAGCAAGGATCTGACAACAAGGAGAAAAAGAGCTTTTTACTTTGCTAGCTTAAAGGGACATCTGGCTAGCCAGAAATGTGGCAAAAGTCTTGACCTAGATGTTCATAGCACCTTAACTTAAAATTATGGCAGCAGTTCGATGCTTTTCCACTTTCAGAATGAATGTGCAGCCTATATATGTAGATGTATCTATAGCACTAGGAATCTGTGCTGAACCTAGAATGCAAGTTGTATCTTCTATGACCATTAAAAAAAAAAACAGATACAATGAAAACTTGCTACAATTTTTTTATGAAGCTTCTGCAACTTTAATGCATTTGCACTACTGCTGTTTTGGAGACACAGAAAAGTTTTGCTTCAGGCTAGACAAAGATGCCTCCTTTGATTTCTGTGCTATGTATTGCATTGATACAGGTGCTGCAGCTGGATGAAAATAAAGTAGAAAATCAGTCAAAGAGTTGAAGAAGAACATTATCCCCTTCACTCCACACCCACAGGAATATGCCTCATCCTAGCACACGTCGACAAGTCATTTTCAGAACATGTAAGATCTCTCTCAAGTATTATTCCCACAGTGCACAGAGAGCCTGTACATTGTAAATTCATCCCTTTAAACATTATAATCAAAAATCCACATTGCCTTTCATAACCATGATGAAAAGAAGCTGAGAAAAATTGCTACCTGGGACCAATCTGCTGCTTGTCAGCATTGATTATCCACCCTAGATCATCCCATCCCATCCCAGTTGAGGGGAAAGTTTAAATTGACTACCAGAATCAATAGCTAGAAGGACAGTTGAAAAACAGAATGACACATTCCTTCCCTTCTCCAATTCTTGTGGGGTTTTAGCAACTGCCATGTCTTATTATACCATCCTGACATGTATTACGATAATAGGAATCTGGGCAGCGTTCTTTGGCAGAGGAGCGTTGTTGTTGTGTTTTTGTTCTTTTGGGAAGGAAGAACAGTTTTTACATTGCCATTGACATTCATCATCATCCCAGTAATTGTGTATGTGCTACTACAACACCTCTGGGATCAACTTGACCTTTTTGGCAAAACATAAAAGCATGTCTGGAAGCTAGATACCAGACTGCCAAAGTTATTTGCCAATGTTAAACAACCGGCCTGTCTGAAAAGCTATAAAAGGCATAGAGAAAAAATAACGGCCCAAATATTTAAAAGTGTGACACAAGCTGGCTGGGCTAGTCCTTGTGGAAGCCAAAGTGTGTTTATCAAAGGGATCAAAGATGGGAGCTACAAATTCCACCACTGAATGGTCACTACATCATTCAGAAGAAAATAAATACAAGAACACAGAACAAACGATCCCCAATGCAATAGAAAGGGATCATTTTGGGGGGGAATATATATGTATAATAAGATTTGTTCAGATTTTAATGAACGTCAACCCCAGAAAGACATGGAAAGTAGTAACTCTTTGCTGAAATGTCATCATAAATACAGAAACATAGCAAGGATTAGACAGAAAAGGAAAACATCTTTTTTGTTCTGCTAGTTGCTGAAATTGTTGTAGCCACTAGGTGGTGCGAACCTGCAGTTGAAGTTTCAAAATCTATTTCTTGCCATTTGTACTCACAGTGCCCCTAGAGAAAATCTCAAAAAAAATTGAAGCACAGGGAACTGATGAAAAAAGCCCACTCCCTTTCCCCCCCCCCCAAGGAGCAAATACATTTGTGAATCTCCTGAAACAATTATCACGCATTCCTAAATTGTTGTAGGATTGTTCTGAATGCGAAATTTGGAGATAAAATATCAGGGGATAATAGAAGGATTAAACTACATCCGTTGCAATTAAAGTAGTAAGTTTTCTCACAGGTGGTCTTGCTTACATGTCTAGTAAGCAAGAGATTTAATTACAACATGATGTGAGACAAAACAACTTTAGGCACGTTCAGGAAATCCTTAGATGGAAGCCCAAGTTATGGTTACCTTCTTTCCTTTGTCATCTCAGAATATAACTCTCTATACACATTATTCAGCCCAGCTTAGCCAAACATATAGGTAGCCCTCTGTTTACAGCCATTCATTTAGTGATTGTTCGAAGTTACAACAGCACTGAAAATAATGACTTATGACCATTTTCCCCATTTGCAACCATTGCAGCATCCCCACAGACATGTGATCAACATTTGGACATTGTATTTGTGATGGTTACACTGTCCCAGGATCATGTGATCATCTTTTGTGACTTTCTAACAAGCAAAGTCAATGGGGAAGCCAGATTCACTTAACAACCGTGTTATTAACAACCACAATGATTCATTTAACAACTGTGATAAGAAAGGTCGTAAAATGGAGCAAAACTCAGTTAACAACTATCTTGCTTAGCAACAGAAATTGGGGGATCAATTGTGGTCATTTATTATTATTTTTTATTCTGAAGGAAATTTGACTTGTATACAAGAGCTTTTCTATTTCATATAACCTAGTCCAGGGGTGTCAAAAAACATCTCCAAGCTGTCAACCTGTTGAGTACCAATCCAACCTCAGGCACAGAAACAATCTGCCCACAGGATATTTTGCTAGAGTCCTCTTCCTGCAATACAATAGCCTTTATCTAACTTCTTCAGGAGTTTGGCAGGAGAGGGAAAAATAAATTTCCTCTCCACGTCTCCTCTTGTTGAAAGAAAAATCAGGTCCAGTTCCAAGCCAGGAGTATGACGCTGGAAATAAAATGGAGGCTAAGATGCTGGAAATAAAAGGGAGGCTGCTTAGGAAAGAAGGTTCTTGTTTATTGATGAGCAGAACCAGCAACAGCATTCAGTTCTAGGACAGCTGACAAAATGGAGTTGAGAGTGGGTGGGTTTTTATACCTTCTGATTGAGATGCTTCAGGGGGTTGTGCAATGTGGTGAGCCTTATATTAAAGGTGATGGGTTAACACTAGCACGGAAAATTGTTTACCACTACTGCTGCTTCAACAGTTACTACCATTTCTGAGCAGTAATCATCTAACTATTGTGATCTATACTCAAATCTCATCCCAGTTGGATCATTCTGTGTGTCCTTGTATCCTTGAGGATGATACAGTTCCCAGACAGAATGTAGTATTTATGTTCATAGGTTTGTGTATTTATGTGCGTGCTTTTAAGACAGTGCTAATACTTGGCAACTGCCTGGACTAATCCATGCAGTTTTCTTGGCAAAATTTCCAGAGTGATTTGCCTATACCTTCTTCCTAGGGCTGAGAGAGAACAGCAGGTCCAAAGTCTCCAAGCTGGCTTTGTGCCTAAGGCAAAACTAGAACTCACAATGTTCTGGTTTCTAGGCCAGCAACTTAACCACTGCAGAAAACTGGATCTCTAACTAATTTTATTCTTTTGAGGTGGTATTGGGGAGGGGGGGGGATTGTCTGCTGTATCTGAAGTCTACTAAACCTAGCTCCTTTAAGCTGAGGATTTACTATATCTACTTTTAAAATGGTCTTCCTCAATCTCCAGATGTGTTGTAACAATAACGTCCAGATTTCCCTGCCAGCTTCTAACCCAAAGATCTGAAGTATTTCTTTCCTGTCCATTATGATGGTGCCATAAATATTGATAGGAAGCTCTGATCCAGGAACTCTGGCAGCATTGAATTACAAAAGAGGGACTTCTTGGCATTGGCAACTCCCATTAGAATATGCCTCCAAGAAGCTGTACTGCCTGGTATTCATTTTACAAACTTTCAAATGTCAGAGAAAGCTTCCATTATTTAGAAGTGCAGAAAGTATTTTAAACTGCTCAAAATGCTTCTGAGTGGTTTAATTTGATGGTTCTCTTTTTTTAGTCTGACAAGACTATTATTTTATTATTTCATTGTTTGATGATCATTTTTTGTTCATAGAGTTCTGAGTTCTTATTTAGTGAAGGACTTTTTAAAATAAATAAATAAACATAATATTTGCACTAGTCTGAGATCACCCATTACTGTAAAAAAAGGATTGTTTCCCTCCACTTTTAGTACAGAAAGAAATTATCATATTTCTATTCTGTACCTGGTGAAAAGTGACCTCACGTTGCTCACCGGTTCCTGGCTGCTAATCTCTGCTGTAGCCTGCACTGTATTTAATAGATGTGGATAAAGCAATAGCCACATGAAACAAACATTGTCTTTTACATTTTTCCTACTAAGTACTTCATTTTTTAACATGTATTTATTTTTATGGTCAAGGGTTATTTCTCTGTGCAGCTCCTTTCTTGGTGTACCGGCTTGTTGCTAAAGACAATTTCAGAAAGTTCTACTCTGGATTGCTATTTTTGCACATCAGGGCTGGGCTGATACATAGTGTGGAGTAAGGCCACCACAAAATCCAGTTGGCTGTTCTCCCACTTCACCCACAAGATTTTAATGGCTGTTCCCCAAGTTTTTGCCCTTCCCATTCATCCATAGAAAGCAAGTCTCACTGGTAACTGGTTTACTTTTCCTTCCAAGGATTGTTTCTTACTAGTCTTCATGGCTTTCCTTTGTATTCCCTGATGTTTCCACAAATGGATGCCTTCGGTCTCTTCCCATATTATCATCTCTGACACTAAAGAATTATAACAAATACATCTCTTGAAAGGTTTGCCATTAATTAAGCAGCACTTTGTGAAACGTTTTGAGCATGGAGAGAGGTGAGATATTCTTTTTTCTCAGGATTAGCTGAGTGTTGAAATCACTCATCTGAGAGAAAGCTTGGTCGTGTAGGTTGCTGAGAAAAATGCATGTGAATAGATGCTGGAGCTTACAAACAAATGTCTCCATATTGTATCTTCATTTATATATTACTGAATTCATGGATTTAAAGTTAGAAATAAATATACCAAGCCACTGTTTTCTAGAACATATTTGTAAAGTTAATATAAAAAATGAGGTTGAAAATTAAAGTGATCTAGACAACTAAATCCCATGTATTCAGTATTCAGCAATGAAACACTTACTGGCCTTATTATTAATAAATTAATTAGTTTCTATCTTTATCCCACCTTTCCTCCTTATTATTTTATCCCAATAACTGTAATAGGATGAAATATATCAAGTTGAGGCAACGTGATTGGACTAAAATCAGCCTTTAGTTTAAGCACTTTGCAAATAAATTTTAATTTCATTTACAACAATCATAAGGCCACGAGTTACTTAGTTTCAAGACAAGATTTGCCCTAGATTATGATTTTTATATTTTAGCTTCTTAAATTATTAAATTCAGTTTACAAGTTCAAGTGACACTGTATGATCAAACAAGGTAGACAATTGGTGCCTCCCAGTTCTGTCACATTGGTCTCAGCCAGTATCCAAGGGATTCTGGGAGCTTGTATTTTTAAAACACTTGGAGACTACTTGATTGCCTATTTATAGGCTAAAGAGTGGAAGGATGTATAAATGAATAGGAAACTGAAAGAAAATTAAATCTCTGAAAGCCAGGTTTAAGTTTTGTTATTTTTTGTGAAAATAAGTTGTCTCTACAGACTAGCTTGTTTTTGCTGGAATCTAAGAGAGGAAGTATAAAGAGCAGTTTCTGGTCATTGTGGCTTCAGTCATTGGCCAAAGGCTAAGCTACATATAATTGCTTTATCCTAAAGAACAAAGTAGTAAGCATTACCTTAATCAAATAAAAGAAATCAATAATGCTCATCTGGGATTTATTGTACCTGCTGGAAGAATATCAGCTGTTTCTTGTAATTTATTTTTACATTACACTTTATTTCTGCTTCTTTGCTCTTTTTATTTTTATTTTTTTTTAAAATTCAGACAGTTTGTTATCTTCTCAGTATAGGTTCTGCAATTTGAGGGCATGCAGGAAATAACATTATAATATCTGTGGCATCATTATTTCATCTACTGAAGACTTAAAAGAGATATATTTAATATCTTCCCCCTGGAATTTGCTTTAGAAACCTTCTTTATTTGAAAATTAGAGTGGGGAAAGTGAATTGGTACTGGATTTTTGTTTCACATGAATGCCTCCATATGGCAGAATGAAAAGGAAACACGAAGCTTGGTTCTCACCAGACCATGTTAAATTCTGTTGCTCACTGTTTTATTTTTAAATTATAGCACATTTTATCTCTTCTAGGTATGACCTCACTTAGAAATTTGCATGCATTCTAAAAGAATGAAGTAATCAGGTTTCTAGTTCTGATTACTAGATGACCAAAAGAACCATCTGAACAGAAAATGATCTGTAATTTCACCAGAGGTAAAAATATAGAAACCTGACAAGTGCTGTATAATGACAATATTTGCAATATTGCTATAGCCTCTTGTTATAAATATGGTAGACATGAATGTTCCGCGGCAATTTCATTGCACAACTCACTGCTTCCATGCATAAAAAATATACTGGCGGGAAGCTACTGTCATAGTGAAATCCATGTGGTTGTGGTAGGTGTAAGAATTCTAATATGCCGACAAGGCAGATTAGATCGATAACACCTGAACCACTGTCTTCTTTCTCAGTGGGAAGGTAGTTGAAAATAAGAGGGCAACTTTGCTTTTTCTCAGAATGGGAATTACATTTTTAAGTGTGCAATTGCTTCTTTGCTGCATCCTTGCAAAAGAGTTGGAAAGTGATATGTGGTCTCAAAAATGCTGGCTTATAAGCTATGGAGCACCATCATTAAATACAGCATCCCAAACACTGCTCAGCATTAATCTTGCACTCAGAATAATCAATAATCAGAAAAAATGGTACATATATAGGCCATTCCCAAATTTTCATCTCCTTTGGGTTCAAACTCTAGTGCCCTCTCTTTCATTTTCCTGTATTTTTCTCGCTCTTGCTCCTAAGTGGCAATTATGTATTTATGATCTTTGTTTCCCTGCCCTGGGATTCTCTAAAAAAATCCTGGGACTAAATCTGGGCTGCAAAACTCCAGATTCTAATAAATGCAGCTAAAAGATAGAAAAAAGCCTCTAGCTTTTTGCTACTGGTTGCCAAGCTTGTTGATAGCCAAATTTGGTAGCACTACTAAATTCCAGCCATTGCTGTCATAACATGCTCTACAATCAGATTTATTCTTAAAGGTATTTCCCTGTTGATGGGCAGCACTCTTTCTTGTCAGGATTATATTGTTAGCAATGAGATAATGCTAGAATTGTAAAGGTTTTTAATATATATATATATATATATATATAAGCTGAGGAGGAACAGGAGGCTATTTGAGAAGGTTTTGGCATTTGAAGTGCAGAAGACTACAAAGAAACGCTCAGTCTAATCTTCAATTTAGTCTTCTCATATTATAAGTGGTAGAAATGAGGTGTAATATTCCTCTATGTAAAAAAAATACTCTATAAAATAAATGTTTGTTTCCTTCACACTTTTTCTGTTTATATTCACAAAGGAGAGAATTCTTTAAATGCGGGTGTCCAACCTTTTGGCTTGCCTGGTCCACATTGAGTAAAGAGGAATTGTCTTGGGCATCATATAAAATATATAAATAGTCAATGTATATAAATCACATTAGGTTAAACGTTTACAATCTCGTGGGGCTGCATTACTAGCTATCCAGGGCTGCACGAGGCCCATGGCCTGCAGGTTGGGCACACCTGCTTTAAACAAAGACTAAAGTCATGATATGGAGAAAAATTCACTTCTTGATTCTAATGAGCCATTTGCGGTAGGGCCATTTGCTATAAAAATGCAAGGTTATGGCATGAACTCAGAAGGAAGGGGGGAGATGTGTATTTGCAAAGCCTTCATAACAAAGATAAACGAAGAGGGAGTATGGATAGGTGGGGCCCTTTCAATGTAGAAAACAAGAGCTGACTGTCAGGCATATCATACAAGACATATTGCTAAGATAAGGAATAGGGCTAAGACAGAACCAATAGAAGATTCTAGGATGCCTATTACTTAACTTTTAGGGATAGGGTTGAAATAGAGCCAATAGAATACTTGTTAGATAACTTTTGAAGTGTTTATTAGTTAAGACTTAGAAACAGGGATGGCATGGAGACAATAGAGGATCCTTAGATAACTTTCGAAATGCCTATTAGACAATGTTTCTTTATCCTGCCTTGAAAGACTGTTCTGGGTCCTGGCATTTTGCTGGCAGGGATTCCTTTTGCTGAAGTGCTTCAATAAAAGGAAATCAATCCTGCACCTTATGTCTGGAAGTCTTCATCTTTGGTACCAGGCTAAAACCCAAATTTAGGGACAACAATCCTATCATCTAGAATCTAGATCAGTTTTCTCAGCTTTGCCAATTTTAAGCTGTGTGGACTCGCAGAATTCTGGAAAAAACACTGATCTAGGTGAATTGATCTCATAAGCAATGCAACAGTCCCAATCCTTCAAAATTTGCATTTCTCTTTTGATCTGAAGGAAAAGTTTGATACTTTTTACAGTGGTTATCATTGCCACCATGTTTTTGTTTAGATGCTTTTTTTTTTAATCATGTGCTTTTGACCATTACCTTTCGAATTCTTTTCTTAATTTTAGGATGCTGTAGAGAGAGAATGCCTGATTTTCTCTGCTCAGAAACTGCAAGCACCTCCTATTTTGTACTAGAAAAACTATCCATTAGCAGCAAAATGAGGCAGAATTGTGAGTGTTCATTTTATGCAGTGGTAATGATAGGATGATGTGCACGACACAATGACATACATAACAGCCTTGCCATTATACTATTATTTTAAAAGGTAATAAGATGATTTCAGCTGAAGCCTTGTCAGCTTCGAAGAGGCCTTGTGTTTTTTGAAATTGCAGATCACAGATTGGGGGGGAGAGGAACCCGGTGGGCAGATCTCTTTCTTTCTCCTTCTCTTTGACTAGGTCTTCAGCTTGGTGGGATTGTAGTTTAGCAACATCTTCAATACCTGAATTTCATGATATTGCAGCTACTCAGAGCTGAAAAACAGCTCAACAACTTTGGCAGTGCATTAATTGCCTGTGCCTATTACAGCATCTTAAATATAGAATCCTGTTAATATGAAATATTAAAGCAGGTTCTGTAACTTTTTGCAATTGTTGGGAACATCTGGCATTTCAGTAGCATGTTATGAATATTTTTACAGAAAGATCTAATTCAATATCATAACCACTACTGTATGTCACATTGTGTGTGTGGGATGGGTGTGTGTTTGTGGTATATAACAAACCATATTCCTCATTTTCTGCCATGTGCATAGGAAATGTAAGCCCTTCAGAAGAAGTGAAAATATCAGATTAGATTCCCCCACCAGTGTTTGAGATCTCATTTCAACATGGGACAAGGACCTATCCTAGGAAGCATCAAAATCATCTGTGTAAAAGGCCTAAAATTTGGGAAGATAGCTGAAGAATAGAAACTATCACTAAAATAGTATTTATTATTATTTTTATTGTCTATGGAGATTCACAGTCATCGAAGTCATGGTAGGCCCAAAGTTGCTTTTTCAAAAGGCAACTGGACAATCTTGGTTTTTTTTGTGAAGATGTTTCGCTTCTCATCCAATAAGCTTCTTCAGTTCAGTTAATTTTATTATTTATTAAATTTGTTTGCCGCCCATCTCACTGTGAGGACTGTAATATCTTACAGGATGGATCAAAATTGTGCCATATGGCTCTACAAATCTGAAATTCCTGTTGCTTTGAAGATTATTATTTTTGATCCTATTGGTTGTTTCTATCAATGTTTGCATTTGGTTTGATTCTCTGTATTTAAGCAAAATACCCTAGCTCTGTTCACGTAATTCTTGTCCTTATTCTGGATCACAGAATTGTTTTATGTCCCTGGCAGAATTGTTTTCAAATAAGAGTAGGAATAGAGGACATTTTTTAAATATGTCTGTGTTTTAAATATAGAGAAATGCTCACTGTAGCACAACAGTTCTTTGAACTGTTACTATCCCTATTGTGCTCTGTACTCCCTCTAATATTTTCTCAGCCAAAGTACTGAAACATCTTTGTAAGAGGCTAATAGCTATGTGATGTGATTCTAATTATTGTATTTCCATTGCTCAATTATTCAACACATTAAAAAGGCTATTTTATGATTTGTTCATTAATGGCATTATAAACTCATACACCTTAATGGCTGTTCTAAACAGGCATAACTTAAAAAAAAGCAACCCTGAAGACTAAATGATTCATACATATTTATAATTAATAAATTAAGGAACTGGGGAGATCATTTGTTATATACAAATAAAAAAGTTCTTTCCATTAAGTGATCAAGAGCACCTCTTAGTGATTTATTAAACATGAAGGGAGAAAAAAAAGATATGCAAAAGGAATGACATTCAAAATAGAAATAGATTTCAGGAATTCCTAGCAGACTTTGGGAATAGAGGACAGGAGACAGGAAGACATAAGGAGAAATAAGGCCATTACGGAAAGGAATCTTGCATCCAAGAAGCAGAGGGAACCAAGAAAGAGATGGAGAGTAACTCCCCTTTAATTACACTAGGTATAAATTGTACGGGAGAATTACTTTGGTAGCTTTCAGGTTTCTGATACACCAGCTCACTAGCAATAAAGATCTTTGCAGAAATCTTGAGCTTGCCAATCCTGTACAGTAGACATTGGTCAACTATGGTAACTTTACAACCTGTGGACTTCAAGTCCTAAAATTCTGGGAGTTGAAGTCCACGGTCATAAAATTGCCATAGTTTCCCCCTTCCCCCAATGTACAGCTTAACAACAGTAGAACTGGAATGGGTAGTAAATTTTGTAGGCAGTATGTTTTGGTGTAGTATGGTGAAATCATTTCCCCAAGAGAGTACACAATGTTTTTTTCTATTTTTAAGAGTATTAACTTCATAGTCTTTGCTACTATGGCTACTTTGGAATTGCAAACCTTAAAATATGGTAGTATCAAATTACTACATTATTATTGGGTATTCTCCACAATGCCTCATTCATATGGTCTGGAAACCCATTAAAGCTAATGGGGTTAATTTAGTCATTATTCATTTGTCCCACTAATTTTAAAGGAATTGAAACACTCCTTTGTTTGAAATCCCAACAAATATGGGATTTTGCCTCTGAACATGAAAGATCTACAGTATTTAGCTGTCCGAGCTAATATGTTTATATTTCTTCTCTATGGAGAATATATTATTTTCACATTCTTCAAATATCATGGTAGAAAATTAACCATTACAAAGCATAATCTGCATGCTTTCTTTTCCTTCCTTTTCCCCATTTAATTTCTCCCAGTTTATAGCCTTCTCTTGATGCTGCTGGAAGCCATTTATTGATTATATAATTATTTAAGTTAGTTATACATATACCATTTCCCAGGTTGAAGCATCTCAAAGCAGTTTATAATAAATCAGTAATAAAATACGTAATAAAACCATAATGTAAAAATATTCAATGAATTATATGAATTTAAAATGTGGTGAGAAAGAAAAACAGCAGTGTGTCATCAAGCATACTATGAGGCCCGGTTGAAAACATGAATTTATAATAGTTGTCTAAAAGATGCTACTGTAGGCATCTCCTGAATTTCAAGGGGAAGAACAAAGCCTACTGTAATACACTTTACATGGGGCTTCTTTTGAAGAGTATTTATGGGACCATCTTTCCCCAATTGTTTCTATCCATTCTACCCAATCCAGTAGTTTTGCCAACAACCCACTACTTTTAGTGGAAGCTATACTCACCTGGACAAGAAGGTAAAGATGGAGAAGCACCTTGAACTTTAGGAATCAATCTCCCCAGGTCAGGAAGCATTTTTCAGTTTTAGAGCCCCAGTTACTTAATTTGCTTCCTCAGTTGGCTCTATGACTGCTCTGAGTAGCAGCATCAGGCAAAAATAGCAAGAATGTGAGGTGTCCTTCAAGGTAGGAAGAAACATAGCTCATCCTATTTCTGCCATTCTTTAAGGCAGAGTTTCTCAAACTTAGGAAATTTAAGATGTGTGAGCTCTTACTCTCCAGCTAGCCAGCATGCCCCAGCCAGCAAGCAACCAGGATCACAGAGGCTTTCAGCGGGAATCATTCATTCAGTAGGAGTAAATCTATTTCTTCTGTGGCAGAATAATCACATCAAGAAAGTTACCCCCTTTTTTCTCCTCATAATGCAGGTTTTCTATCTATCAGAGACAGTCTTGAACATTAAAGAGCAAAAGATGTTTAATGGATCATTTTCCTCGTACATTCTTTCATAGGAATGTTTTTAAAAGCCAGGAAACAAAGAAGTACATCAGTCATCTGAAATCTTGAGAGAGGCATTATCAGCACTGAAAAATTCCTGTTAGCTCTAAGTAATTGCTATATTGTAAAAGATTCAGATATAGAATCCATTCAAAACCACTTTAAAAAACAAAAATCACAGCATGCCTTTCTTCATCCATTTTGTGATCTTCTAGACTTCTTAAAGACTTCTAAACAGGCTTCTTGTATGTCAACTTTGGGATCATCCCAGTTCTGCTGATTTATTTATTTATTTATTTATTTATTCTGCTGTTAAGAGTGGGGCAATCACATTTTAACTCCCCGTGGAGAAACTCAAATTGTATTTTTTGTTCCTAAAGAATTTTAAAGCCAGCTTTGTGGAAATATTCACTAACCATCTATCACTGTCAAGGGCTCCCTTCTTGGCCTGTTCCTCCTCAATGATTGCATTAGATTGAATCTATTAAATATTTATTCCCCTGTTTTTATGGGGTCATGTGAATCTCCATAACTCACCTTGGTAGGTCTAAATTTATATCAAAACAACAGTAAAATTCTAGTTTGCTCAGGCATGAAAAATGCAATCATTACTGAGGGAAACAATTAAAATATATATGAAAGAATTGAATTTAATAGACCCCTGCCATTTGATGTATCCAACTGAAAGAGAATATTCATTTAATTCAAGTGTGCACCGTAATTTTTTTAGGCTTGATTATTTTTTAATATTGACTTTATGTCACCAAATTCAAGATAAGAATGCTTCTTTAAAACACATATTTTTGCAATGTCCTTTACTTACTAGATTTATGGCAAAAGCAGTGAACTATACAGGTATACTGAGTGAAAAAAGCTACACATTTTAAAGAATATTTTTAAATTATATAGTATGTGGAATTTGACTACCAAGCAGTGTAAATGGATTCTCTGTGTCCTTACTATGACCAAAAGATATTTCAGTATTCAAAAGATAAATTATGTCCCCCTTCACTCAATAGATTGAAGACCAGGTTACACTAAAGTGGATTATCTATAATTGTAGACTTTGAATGGACAAGTATAATGAAATATAGAACTCATTTATACAAAATACTGTAAGTTAAAAAAATAGTTATATAAGCGTACTATAAATTAATGTATACATACCTGAATATTTACATTAAGAATAGGTAGAACTGTAATTATTAATTGTTATAATAATATGCTGACCCTGTAAACTGCTTAGAAAGGGCTGTAAAGCACTGTAAAGCAATATATAAGTCTAAGTGCTATTGCTATTGCTATATATTATACTTGGGGGGGGGTTCTGTTATTTTTTCACTTTTTAAAGCACTTTTTATGCATTATCTTTTCTTTGAAGATGTATGTATTTGAATTACAATTATCTTGGTATTTTGTTTCTTTTCTTTTTCTATTATTATATCAAAAGCAGTAAAGAAATAAATGAATATAGGTTTTCTTGGGTTTCTCCCCTCCCATAAACATGCACGAATTTTGCTTTAAATCCTACCTAGTCATTGTTTTTATAGGCAAACTCCATATATGAACAAGGGAAAAGGGTACAAATCTCTTAGCTCTATCCCTTACTAATTTTATGAGAGGGAAAAAAATCCTAAATATTTGTATCATACTATAAGTCTGTGGCGTTTTAGCTTACATGACTAGTTTCCAAGTGACAAAACTGCCAGCACTTTTGTCTATGTTTATATATAAAGGTATGTGTGTATTCATGCATCCATGTGGTTTAAAGTCCATCCCTTCCATTAGACCCTGGAATGCTTACAATATTAAAAGCAGGAAACAATAAAAGAATAAACTGTGTGCATCCAAGAACAAAAACAAGTATGTAAGCTATTCTGACGCTGTTCTGTCTCCTCAGAATCCTTTCCCAACACCCCCCCCCAAAATGGTGAAACTTGAATTGTTTTCAAGTAACTGATGATAAGTAAAGTCCAGTCATACTCTCAAATCTCAGGAAACCCCCTATTAAGTATCCTTAAAGATCATGGCAAGTTTAAGTTAGCAAAATCTCTGTTTTATTCTGTTTTAGAAATCATAATCTATCATTTTTGCCTGGCTGATAAATGTATCTTTTGAACTGAAAATTAGTATTAACAGAATAACAGAGTTGGAAGAAGACCTTACTGGTCTTCTAGTCCAGGGGTCCCCAACCTGTGGGCCATGGCCTATTCGCAACCAGGCTGTGAGCAGCGGGCGCCAGCACATGCAGCCCCACACACATGAACAGCAGCGCTCGCGGCCCCACTTGCAAGAAAAACACGTGGTTTTTGAAGAAAAAAACATGATTTTAAATCATCATCACTCAAATAGAAATCAGTAACAATGTATAAAGTATAAAAACATTAAAGTAACAATCAGCGTTTGGGAAAAAACAATGTGAGGAAGTAGAAGCAAAAAGAGGGAGATGAGTAGAATGCCCTTGATATATTTTTAATATTTTTTCTTGTTTTGCTTTTTATTTGTTAAAAATCCTTTAAATGTGCTTGTTAAATCCTTGGATTCAAATGACAGTTCAACAGGCATAGTGTGAACCAAAAGCTTCTTTAATGACTTAATTGTTCATTGCAGTAAACGGAGACTCACAGGCCTCCTGCTTCTCTTCTCTGCTTACAACCGGCTCTGAGAGCAACACAAACGGTCCGGGTAAACTCGTTACTGAGCGCGCGCTTTCCTGCGCATGC
>NW_015386437.1:671207-696760 GCF_001527695.2 Protobothrops mucrosquamatus
ACCAAAAGCTTCTTTAATGACTTAATTGTTCATTGCAGTAAACGGAGACTCACAGGCCTCCTGCTTCTCTTCTCTGCTTACAACCGGCTCTGAGAGCAACACAAACGGTCCGGGTAAACTCGTTACTGAGCGCGCGCTTTCCTGCGCATGCGCACAAGCTGTTGCCAGTTTGTCTGGCCCCGGGCAGCTTCCGCAGCCCATTGCCATGGCGACCGCCCGGGCTTGCTTGCTGCAAGTCCCGGGACACAACAGTGCTTATATAACTTTGTCTTTTCCTCTTTTTTTTTTTTGCTTACAGGTTTTATTTAACCAATAAAAAAGAACATGCTACAAAACTTTCAATAGGTTTTTGGATTTTATCACATAAGACTATATGCCTTTCTTTTCTGCTTTTTATAATTTTGTATATTTTTATATTATTTTTCTGAATTTTTCAATAATCATTATTTTTTAAAAAAAGATTTGGAATGTGTCTTTTTTTTAAGATCAATCGGTTAAGTCCTCTAACCATTTCTGCATATCTGCTTATTGCATGTAATATGTAGGCTACAGGCTCATTTCTTTATTACAAATGCAATCATGCATTTTATTTTTTATCAGAATAAAATGCATGATTCTATCAGTTCTTGTGATTTTTCTTTACTTTTGTAAGATTAAATGGACCATGGGAACAGCAGGCCTGCAGATATCCTCCATGCAGATATTCTGTCAAATGCACATTGGTAGCCCAGTCAGTCTTTATAAATTTCCAGCTGTCTGAACCTGTTTCTTCTATTTCTGTTTCAATTTCACAGAGGCTTCCCAACAATGCTGTGGCAATCAAAGGGAGCTATCCAAGTACTGATGTAGCTGAATTGAAGAGAAGTGCACTGCCAGACTGAATGCTTAAATCTCCCTCTGGTGGTTTTCAAAAGTTGGCAGGTATGAATTATGCTATGGAAATAAGGAGAATTCAGTGGTGAAATTGGGCAGGTTTTGACAAGTACGGATTTCCAGCTAAATGTGATAGAGTTTCAAATAACATGGTAAAACATAATGGGAGTTTCAGGTGTGACATGTACTCAACAGACAGATGTGCGCTGCTCATTCTCTAATTTTTAAGAGTTTGGTTCAGTGTAGTCTAACACACTGACTACCCACACACTTACATAGAGTAAAGTAACTGCTCACGGTGAACTTTTAATACTCTTGGATATTTACGTACTCCAACACCTAAATTTCTGCCTAATCATCATTTTCTTTCTTATCTCACTTACTTTCATTAGCTCACTCATTTCACACTGGAAATGTTACTGGCTAGTTTGGCTAATAAATAAGCCTGACAAGAAGTAGTAAATAGTCTATAGATCTCAGCAGAGCACCTATTACCTCTGTTGAAAAAGTTTTCTTTATTCTTTTTCAAACAGTGATCATTCCCAGGGGAAATAACATGTGGGCATGAGTTTCCTTTCAGGTAGCCAGGAACGATGGCCTTAATTTCTTTAAGCAGACCCATTTATCTATAATGGAAATGAAAACAGAAAACTGGGGAGAGCAGCAGAGAATGTGGAGGGATTTTCAGCAGCTATGAAAATTCTATCCTGGGCCCTCTATGAAGGCATAGAGAAGGTGACAAGGAGAAATTATCACAATTATCCCATCATCCGTGATGGCTGATAGGGGTCTGTTATGTTGCATTGTACAATCTCTCAGCTCTGCACAATCTCAGGATATAATATTAATAGCTAAGAGTAGCCCTGCCTAAATTTCTGGAGCTTAGAATCGAAGGAATATGATAAGCTGACAACACACAGAATTGAATTAAGCATCACTTGTGCTTCTTGTATCCTGCTTGAAATATACTTTCTTGCTTGCCTCATTCCTTCCACAAAATATTTGAGCAGGTGCCTGCCTTTGCAAGCACTCCTCCTACTCCTACTCAGCATCTCACTATCTGAAAATAAAAATCATTTAACATCTTAGCAGTTATCACATGCAGTAGGATTTAATATTGTGGGCAGGTAAATATAAGAAATTAAGAGAGGACAAACAGCATCAAGGGAAAAACATGGATATAAAATGAATGTATTCATAATCAGGACAGAGCAGTGATAAAAACAGGAGCCTCTTTTGGACAGGAAAGAAAACCAGCATAAGCTCAGCTAAACTATTCTCTGGTGGTATTTTGCAAAGTGCTATAGGTTTAGTAGTTAGAGCAACTACTTCAACTTCCTTGAATGGTGGTAACTCGGGCTATGTAAGTGGCTATGAATTGTGAAGAATGCTTTGTTCAGAAAATTAAACTAGAGTTTAGGAGGTGGCCCATAAGCAACTTACAGAAACTAAAGGTATTTATTTCATCCTTTAAAAAATACCCTGTCCAAAATCGCTCCAATCTGGGTTTTGCCTACATTCAACAAGTTTCATATATTTCAGTGTCAACCATAGTTTTTCTCTCTCTCCCTCTCCCTCTCCTGTTGCATCCATTTGGTTCCTGACTTAAGTTTCGTTTCTCCTGAAAAGCTTACCTGCCTGCCTTAGGTTTCGTTTCCTGATTTAAGTTTCATTTCTCCTGTTAAGCCTACCTTGAATTAGTACCTCCTTGACTTAAGTTTCCTGTTCTTTGTGTATGGCAATGGAGAGCCATCCCCCTATTGTCCTTTTGTACACNATAAAAGGGAGGCACGGAGAGGCTTGAGGGTCTTTGCCTGCCATCTCACCTGAAGAAGCATGTTGCCCGTGTGTTTCCTGATCTAAAGCGAGGCCCGTTGGTGTAGGCCAACGTACATCACCAGTCCATTCCTCTGGAGAGGAGAGGGATAAGTTCGTCCTGCAGGGAGCGGGACCCCGGGATTTTGCGATCCCACACTCTCCCCCCCCTCTCTATCTCATTGTGTGTGTGTATTTCTTCCAGTCAGTAACGACTCCTGATTTCAGAAGTGGTTTCCTATTGCCTGTTTCCTAGGGCTGAGAAAAAGTGACTGGCCCAAGGTCACCCGGTTTGTTCCGTGCCTACAGCAGGAATAGACCTCATACTCGCTCAGTTTCTAGCCTAGTTCCTTAACCATTACACTAAACTGGCTAAGCTACAATTTAAAATTACTTTAAAAAACTCAAAATCAAATGTATTAACTGCTGTTAATATCTCTTTCCTCTCTCTCTCTCCCCCTCCCTCCCTCCCTCCATCCATCTGTCTCTCTCTTTCTCTCTCTGTCCCCTTTATAGTAAAGATACATAATGCAGTTAGCTGAATTTTCTGGGAAATAGGGTAAGATGCAATTATTTGCAGGCAGTATTACAATCCACTGGCAACACACACACACACACATATAGACACACAAACAAACAACATGCATATACACATACATATACGTCTTGAGTGTTTTTTGATGCACTGGGTCGACAGGGTGCATCAAAAAACACTCAAGACATATCTCCTTCCCTGTCTCTTCCCTCCCTGATACAGCTGACAAAGTGAGAAAGAGCCTGTGGCCTAGGGGTCAACACAGCTGCCTAACGTGCAAGCAGCCAAGGTTCGAATCTCAGAAGAGTATGGCTAGCTGATGAGAGCTAATTAGCTCAAAATAGCTATCCCAGTCTCCCTTTAATTCTTTGTCAGCAATCCAAAAAATGTTAGTGCACAAATGATGTTGCAGTAGCCACTGCTGCCTGTGGATAGCCCTAGATTGGGCTGATACAGGCAAAAGATTTCTTCCTTCCATATTTGGGCAGACAGGGTGCATCAAAAACACTCAAGACATATTTCCTCCCCTGTCTCTTCCCTCCCTGATACTGCTGACAAAGTGAGAAAGAGCCTGTGGCCTAGGGGTCAACACAGCTGCCTAACGTGCAAGCAGCCCAGGTTTGAACCTCAGAAGGGTATGGCTGGCTGATGAAAGCTAATTAGCTCAAAATAGCTATCCCAGTCTCCCTTTAATTCTTTGTTAGCAATCCCAAAAAAATTAGCACATATAGATATACATATACATATACCCCTGAGCATTTGGTATACATGAGTCAAAGTAGTAGTCAGAGTTGAATCAGCCATGTAAACAGATAATGGAGAGACACTATTAATGCAATATCTGCAATTTGTTATGAAAATCAAATAGTGTCCGGTCATCATGGTTATTTAATGTAACATTTCACTGGTTTCAGAAGAAGCAATTAAATGACTGAAAATTGCTCTTACATTACTCCTAATTTATTACTTGACTACTGCCAGCAATGCAATATGTATTATGACTGATAATCAATGTTGCATGCAGCCATTGTAAACAAAAGAAAACGTAACAAAACAGTAAACAGAAAAGGATAGCAAAAGAGAAAGAAAGAAATGCCAAGCAAGTTACTACATCATAAATATATAGCTCATCTTTGCAGCTATTAAATGCTGCATGCAAAATTGATTATAAATCAGTATATTTCTTTCATTATATAACAATTATCTCCTATTTCTGCCTCGATCATGAAAATGTATTTATATTATAAAGATGTATAAGTCAAATTTATAAAGCTGCCCACTCATAAGAACTCTGTAAACATACAGGTCATGTACAGTACAACCCAATAAAGCTACTGAAACTCAAGGGATTATTTTCCAGAGGACAGACACTGTGATATAGAAGCTGCACCTCCTAAGCCTCCTTAAAAATATTTTTTATTTCATATATTTTGGATGACTATAGCCCATTCATTTTCAGGAGTAACATGGATTTAGAGTCTGTAAAATTTCACAAGCACACTGAGTTCTGAAAAAATAGGAATTTGCTTTACTCTAAATCAGATTTTTGGACTGCATAGCCCAGTGTTATTTCATTTATTTATTTTATTTATAAAATTTATAGGCGGCCATCCTACCCCAAGGTAATTCTTTATTCCACCCTAGGTTTGTACTTCACATTAAATAAAAAATAACCCAATCTAAAAATTAGTTTAATATGTTATAGTAATACAGAAAACTGGATTACTTTAGAAACCTTGAGTCAATCGACCAAAGGGCTATTGTATATAAAAAAAACCAACACTAACTGGCTAGTGTCTTCCAGGTTTTCTGATAGAGATCCTAAACACTGAACAACTCATAAACTATAGAAATTAGAGTATGATATGAAAACATTTTCCTTCTAAATTTAAGTTTGAGAAAACCTCTGTTTTCTCAGAGGTTCCCATGCATTATTATTATTATTAAACAAGCATTTTAGGTGTTCCAGGTGCAATATAGAATTTGTTTTGAGGGTCTTGATACATGCTGGGTTAAGTTGCAGGCAAGGCTTAGCAAATTATCTTTTTCACCAAATTTAATCCAATTTAATCCTTCAACATTCACTTGAAGGAGTAGACATGTATAACTGGAAAGTGTGTTAGCTACAACTTGAAAGTGTGTTAGCTACAACTTTATGAACTTTGGCTGTTTTCATAAATATAATTGAGGTATTTATATAGGGATTCCAGTTCAGGGATCTGATAGCACCTTTTCTAATGGACAAATTTTATTTAAAAACATATGCTTTCATGATCTATAGTTTACTTCAGCAGATACCACATAAACTGGATAATAAGCTGGACTTTATATAAATTGGATGCAAAATGAAAAAAGCTGGTCAAAGCAAAATTTGGCAGCAGCATTGCATCATGGTAGACTTGGGAAATATAAAGTAGCTGGTAGGTACAATATGCAGCTCTAGATATAGAAATGATGTATCTAAATAAATGCACAAAAAGTGGAATTAAATTACCTGACCCTTCTGCCCTGTCTATGTGTAAATCCTTTTTTCTAGGTCTCCAGTTATGGATGGAAAAGGTATATATGTATTTCTCTCATTTCCAAATATTGATTTTAAGGTGATATCAACAACACCTAATACTAACTAAACATTTGGTATGCAGGTATCTGTTTAAAATGACTGAATTGTAAATTTCATGGTTTAAACGTTTTTTTTAAATTCTACTCCCCATCTGTTTTTAACTGTTTGTTTCTCTGTAACTTCATAAATTGGAAATGGTGAACTCAAAAATGTTTACAGATTTTTATATCTTTTTCATTTGATTAATGAGGCTATCACCAACATATAGATTTTGGGATTTTTTTCTCTCTCACAAGAATCAACATGATTATGATAGTGTTTTATACAACTATAGAAATTAAACAGAATTTAACCTTCCAGATGAAATAATAGAAGATAAAATTTTACCTTCAAATATGAAAAAAATCTTGTTTATTTTATTTCACATACTTTTTTTTATTATGTGAAGGCTAGAAGATCTTTTGAATCAGGGTTAGGATGTATCTTTCACATTTTGAAAAATAAGTTTTCCTCTTGGTATTTATTTGGAGGGGAAGGAATTAATTTTCTTTACCTTTTAATTCAAGTATCTGCCCTTCCCTTTTTGTGCATACTGATATTCAGTTTATTTTGTAAAATAATTAAGATATACCCTATATATATTATACTACATATTAGAGAAAGATGTTTATAACGTTTGGTGCAAATTGCTTTAAAATAATGGTCTGAGTTTTTTTTTTTAATCCTAACTAATGATGAAATTGGATGGAATCAATTTAGGATAAGAAACTTAGAAATTAAGTGTGTTGACAATTTTATCCACTTCTAAAAAATTGTTTTTGTCAGGCAACTCATTCTTTTTATCTTGCCCACTTATACACATACATACACACACACACACACAAATAAATAAACACACAGACACACAGACACACACAGACACACACACACACACACACAGAGAGAGAGAGAGAGAGAGAGAGAGAGAGAGAGAGAGAGAGAGAGAGAGAGAGAGCTTGATAGGTTAAATGCCTGAAGGGGACTGCAGGGCATAATAATATTGGATTTCATTTTTACAGTGGAAAATCCTTTATAATTATATAAAGACATCCTGTATTATGTGTTGCCTCCTGTGCCTTATGAAGACCATCCCTGATCTATCCTAAGTCTTCTTTGAAGCCTTTACATTAATTATTCATTTTCTGCTTTGTTTATAAATAAGTTAAGGGAAATCCTTATCTACACACATTTTATGTATGTTTATCTATGAGTGAGTTCCCTATTTCAAACAGCTTCACTGTATTTATTCATTCTAAAAATCTATGACCTGTTCAGGGGGAAAAGAATAAGAAAAACACACATACATATTTTGCCATTTTCATGTTCTCTTTCTGAGATTATACTTTCTTATAAAATAATTCTATTTCTACAGACTATGACTGTTTAAAAATGCTGAAAAGGCAAATATAAAACTGATGGTAATTTCTCAATTCAATTCAATGCCTTGGCTTTGTGGTTTTTCATTTGAATTAAGCAAATGTAAAAAAAAAAGTTACCACTTTTAAAATTTTTATCATTCTGACTCTACAGGATATAACATTTGATTAAAACATTCGAAACATAGGTGAAAATATTTGGCTAAACTATTAAAAAAGTAATAATATATTTTAATATATTTTAATATATTTTCTATAAATCAACATTTCATTGGCATGGGATAGGCACTGCAAGACAATCAGCACTCTTAAATAATGTGTGCAATAATCAATGTTTTATTTGCACAACATTTTACAGGTCAGTTTAAGGAAGGGATTATGGATCAGGAAAAAAAATGATACCAAAGCACTGCACTCATGCTGATGCACCCTGGAGAATATTTTTTATGTCTAATACTTGCACTTAAAAGCATTTGGAAGCTCTAGAAGATATATAACTAAGTCGATAGCAAGCAACAAGGAATCATTTATTTTTTGAAATTAATGAAAGGATAAATGAGAAGGTGAGCTGCTCTGATTGAGAATGTTTTTTCAACTTGGTTAAAAAGTTGGGGGCTTTTATCTGTTTGCCAACTGCATGGAAGAGCTACATAAACTCTGAAAAGATTCTCAGACAAATTTGTGTCTGAGCACCTGTGAAGAGGTACTTGTACCTTCTACTAGAGAAGCATAAGGACTATACAGATGATGGGTTTGTCAATTTGAATGCTGTATTGAATCAAGAAGCAAGGACTGAAGCCACTAAGCAAAGTAGCCAAGAGAGGATCCTTGGACAAAGCAGAATCAGAAAGAGAGGTCTCTGGTAATAGCAATGAAGTTTTATTGCAAAAGGCAGACCAGGAGTAAAAGCATGGAGATGCACGAATGAGGTGTTGACTACTCAAAAGGCTCAAGAATAAGTTGTCTTTCCTTTTTCCTCCCCTTTTCCCTCTCCTCCTGTGTAGGCTAACAATGAGCAGAAAATAAAAATACAGCAAAACTGCCTAGTGGACTTAAAATAAGAAAGCAGTCATAAGATTAGTACAGTACTAATGTGAAGAAGGGAGAAAGAAAATTAAACAGAAGAATTGACAAATTGTAATAATTTCCTCATACAAATATCTAGTGGTTTGTTAAGATAAGCTAGTAATTATGTACTTTAATACCACAGTTATAAATAAACATTATAATTTGGATATGGACGCTCTTTGTGTAGAGTGTTTGTGTGTGTGTGTGAGTAAGCACTGCATCTTTCTTACACTCTGGCACTTTCTGCCCAGTTAAACATTACAGGTGAGCCAAAACACAAATGTAAGCCAAAACAGGTGTAAAATTACATCAAGGTATCCTCCCACCCACCGCACTCAGAAAACCTAATCACATGGCTTCATAATATATATGCAGGAATGCACTATAATTTTTTTAAGTGGACTACAAAAAGACAACAATGGGGGAGTGGGAAATGAAAATTGAAAATGATGCCAAATGTGGGGTGGCATTGATGAAATCAGGAAATAACTGCTGCATTCATAATGATTATGATCATGATCATAATAAAAATAACTTTACAGCTAAAATCCAGGATGAGAAAAAGTTTTATATGTACAGTATCCTGAATAAATATCTCAAATTCATTAGGTGTGCTGCCCTATACTGAATCAGATGTCATATTGTCAACAAAAAGCATATATGAAGAAGTTTTAGAATTTGATTTTAAAAGGCATGCTTTGTTTTGATTGGCTCTGTGCAAAATTCACACACAGTTGTGAATTTGGATCTGAGATAGATCCTGCTTTCAGTTTTCCAATGATTTGGATGTTTTCCCATTTACTTATTTTTTTGATAAATTCCATCATCAACATAAGGATTTGGTTTTTCATATACCGGTACAGACTGTGTCTAACAAGTCTAACAGCAGGAAATTAAAATGATAGTTCTGTGGTGAGACTATGAAACAGGTTGTTTACACTTTTGAAGCAGACTTAATCATGCTCAGTATTGACCACCTGAAATCAATGGAACAAATTAACATCAAATGGATAGATCCAGTCCCTTGACTTATTTTTAGGGAAACATCAGATTCTTCAGATTTAGTTCCTTTGTATTTATGTGACTACACCCATTGTGCTTTTGTCCTTCTGAAAATCAACAGCATGGAGTCAAGTCAAATTACAAAACCTGCTAAATAACCTTTAACTCTAGATCAGGCATGGAGTTAAAATTGTTTACTACACATGTTAATTTTAATTTCTTAAATGGCATGTGCAAGAGAATTTTTACAATTACTCTGAATCTTGCCTTCAGATAATCCTTACAAATCTATTTCAGTATAAGCAGGTAATACTCTGGAGGCATATTTATGGAGCAAATGTCAATGGGAAAATAAAGTCTACATTTCTAACAACATTGCTTATGGTGAAGGAAATATAGGATCCAATAAGAAGTATGTTGTTCCAAAGTAAAGGTCAGCAACCTGGCAGCTTCAAATTATTTTGGATTGATTCCCATCCGCCCCAACTGGTGATAGCAATGGCAAAGAAATATTGGAGATGAAGGGAAAGCAATGGGCATCAGGTTGCTTCTCACTACTCAAAGCAAAGGCTGGGTACATTCTTTGTTTTCTCCATCCTATCCACAGAGACATTACTCTCTATATCAGACATGTCAAACTCGCGACGTCATGTGATGTTGCACGATGTATCGGAGCTTTTTCCCCATTGCCGGCAATGGGGTGGGCACAGTTTCCTCATGATTCATCCGGCCCACGGGCTGGCAGTTTGACACACCTGCTCTATATTAACTTGTGGAAGAGAAAAATTACTGTACTCTCTAATCTTAAATAGAAAAAAAAACTTACATTTACCAGCAACCCATGAATCCAAAATTCAATGACATACTGAGGGCTTCCTATCTTATTTCATTAACAATTTTCTTAGGCCTGACAAAAGTTTGCTCTCTTACCTTTGTGAAGACTCTTTCATAATTGAATTAGAAAATTATTTTGTGGCATGATTCAAATGAATTTGAAAAATCATGATGTGTGATTGCCAGTAAAATTCCCCATCTTTCCACCATATTTCCTGTGATCCCCGTATAATGTAGTGAAGTGGTTACAGTGCAGGACTAGATCAGGGACATGCAAGTCTTGACTGAATCATGATATTCAGCCAAGGATGCTTCAGAACAAGAATGTTCTGAAATTTTTCCTTGAAAGATAAAATAATCATATAAATCATTTTATATTCCACAGAGAAAAGAAACATTAGTCACATAACTTAAGAGAGAGATCCCTTGAAAGTGTTATTTCTGAAAAAGTATTCTTAAGTTATAAAGAATGAAGACTATGATGGTTTCAGAAGCACTGCCCCACAAATAATTAAATGTGTTTTGGGTTCAACCAACAGCCATATCCAGGGATTTACTGCATTTAATTCTCAAAATGTTGTAGTTCCCAGATGGAACCAGTATACAGCTGGGGATCCTCCTAGACCAGGGGTAGGCAACCTCGGCTCTTTTATGACTCATGGACTTCAATTCCCAGAATTGAGAGTTGAAGTCCATGAGTCATAAAAGAGTCGAGGTTGCCTACCCCTGTCCTAGACTAACAGCTCTTGCAGTTAGTCAAGCAAATGGCAATCATGACTCTAAACAGAAAAAGAAAGGGGGGAAATGTAAAAACTTTGTTTTTGTGGCTCAAAATGTTATGGCATTGTTATCAGATTTTTGAAGAATGGGGTCAGAATTTAACATTTACAATGTTAGCAATGATATCTGCTTCTATGGACAGACTACATCCAAAATATGCTAATAAAGGAATGACAGACATGAAAGAGGATATTTTGAGAACTTTACAGGATAATGAGGTGAAACAATTTTTGTCAGCTACAGAAGTATTAGAAACAGAAATACTTAAAAATTAAAAAGTTTGTTGCATTGTTAAAAGTTATAAGTCAGAGAAGATAACGAAAGTGGAAACAAATGACAAGTCAATTGAATAATCTGATCTAGACATACTAAAGCTAGAAAATTAAAATGGAAATACAAATGATAAATCAAGAGAATGACTTGGAATTTTTATCAGATTTACAAAATAAGTTGGTTAAAGACTGAAAGCAGTCTTTAGGATGGGAAAAGAAAAAATGAAGAAACATTAAACCCTACAACAACTGCTAAATGAATTACAGATCAAGTTTGTAATTAAAGTAAAACAAAGGAATATAAAGTTGACCAAGGTTAAAATAAGTCATGTTTCTATAAAGCTCTGGTAACCATTTATGGACTTTTTGCTGACACCAGGTCTGAAAAATGATAATTTATGGATTTGCATATGGGATGCATTATAGGAAGACAACGTATTTGTTTGTAGCCTTATAGAGGTTATTAAGTTTGTTTATATGTGTTGTGATGAATATTGGAAGTCACTTCTTTAAATATTTCTCTCTTTTTTCTTACTGTCTTTCTTTCTTTCTTTCTTTCTTTCTTATTTATTTATTTATTTATTTCTTATGACAAGATATTCATCAAGTTCAGCATTTTAGACAGGACTTTTTCCTCTGTGTTTAGGGCTAGAGCAGACATGTCAAACCCACAACGTCATGTGACATCGCGCAACATATTGGAACAGTTTTCCCATTGCCAGCAATGGGGTGGGCATGGCTTCTGTGTGATGTGTCCGGCCCGCAGGCCGGCAGTTTGACACCTCTGGGCTAGAGATTTAATCTTAAGGGATTCTATTTAAAAAGACAGGAAGAGATACTGAAAACTCTTAACTTCATTCTAAAACAGAGAAGTAAGGTTTTAACAATATCTCAGGTGTGCTTATTAATTAATACATGAGAAAATTATGGGACTCTTGAGTCATCATGTTTCTATAGATATAGGTTCTCCTTTTTGAACAGGGGGCTGGTGTCAATGCTGTAGTACTTAGTGCAATGGAAGGGATATCCGTTGTCTGAGGCCACCTTGGTGAAATCTAGCAATGTAAAAGCTGACAGACTTATTAATAGGTTCTATAAGAAACACCCTAACAAACCAAGAGGCAACTCCTAACCTGTGCTTTTTTTTGCATTACAAGATTTGTCCTTTTTGTAAGGGGGGCCGGATGTCAACACTGCTAACATCGGATGTTCTTGCTTTGACAACAGATGAAAATGCAGCCATTTTTCTCTATTGCTTTTAGAGTTAGTTAATGCTGGGAGGGGGAATGTGGATGAGAGTCCAGCTAATCATAACAATAATAACTCAGCCATGAGAACCCAAGGTAATTGGGCCCAGAGTTGATAGAGTTTTGGCGGGCTGGAGAGCTGGGGAGAAAACCCGCACTTCAAGCTAATTGGGAATGTGATTTATGACAGTTTATTAGAGGAGGGAATTGTGCTTTGTTACTTTGTATCCAGGGGAGGAGAATTTAGTTTCTGGTTTCGACTATGTAGTGCCGAAACTTTGTTTCTCGAATAAAAGATTATTTAAGGTAAACAATACCTTGAAGTTCTTTTGAAGAGTTTCATCTTTTGGAACCATGACAGCTGGATTAGAAGACCACCAAGGTCCCTTCCAGCTCTATTCTATTCTATTCTACTCTACTCTACTCTACTCTACTCTACTCTACTCTACTCTACTCTACTCTACTCTACTCTACTCTACTCTACTCTACTCTACTCTATTTTGGTTTTCTTTCCTTGTATCTTTTATTCTTTCTATATTTCTTTTTCCCTCTGAGTTTAGTTTGCATTTGCTTTTACTGTTTTAATCAAAAAAAAATTTTTAAGGAAAGTGGAGAAAACATATTTTTACGAGACAAGAAAAATTAGACTTGATATCCTTCTGTTCTCTGCAAAATCTTGTCCTTGTACCATTTTACTCCAGGTCTCCTGGAATATCACCAGAGAGCTGATTAGGAAAAGGATGATGAAAGAACCCTCGTTCAGAATTTTCCCCATGATTCTTTTTTCACAGGTAACCTAAAGACATTTGCTAATTTCTCTCCTGAGTGGGTTTTGGAGGCTTTCCAAGATTGAAACAAAGAAAAGCTCATTAACTAATTCCTCAGCATGTGGTTGTTTCAAAGTTCCAGCTTATGGATGATGACTCTACTATTATCCAAATAATTTTTTTTCATCAGGCTGTGTTTCAACAGAACAAAAGCAAGAAATAAATTCAACCCATGGATATAACAAAATTAACTATTGTTACCTCTGACAACTTCAGAGATAAAACAGTAATCTAAATACATAATCCTTTTTTATTTGATATTTTTCACCACTTTGAGAAAGGTGTCTTTTTCTAATTGCATGAGAAACCAAACTTGTGTACACAAATTAAAAATAAGGATATTAAAAAAACAAACAAGGTTAAATAATAAGTAATAATAAGTATAACTGTGTGCAAATTATTAGACATTTTTTTTTATCAAATGAAACCTTGACCTCAAAGATTCGGTTAACAATCTTTAACCAAAAGATTAAGCCAATTCAGATCTTGAGAGATGATAGATTTCATCAAAAATGCCTCATTATTAGAAATGTTAATACATAGAAATTTAATGTTAACCAGGTTCTATTTCATATCAGTTGCTTGAAAAAGGATTGATCACATCTGGACCTTCTATTGCTGCTAAAACCAGCTCCAGACAGTATGACCAATGGTGAAGGATGTAATTACATGACCTGGTATTTTAAGAACATCTGGATAGCCATGGATTCTCCATAGTTGGTATAACTTTTCCAGTGAAGCAAATCTATACTATTCTATATTTACCATGGTTTGTGGGGCCAGTCAACTCTGCTGCTAAATGTCAGCTTTTGGGAATTGCTTAAGACAACCACTTCTTCTAAAGAAGCTACAATGGAAATGGTAATTTATTGCAATCTGTTCTTTTTCTGGATTCCAGAGAATACTGTAGCTAAGGATTTTAGAGAGAAGACATAGTTAAAAGATGATATAATCAGAATTTTTCTGACAGAACAATTAGGCAATACTGGAGAAAGAAAAAGAGATGTAGATTTATTCCCATCTTCTGATCTTCCTTAGTGAATCTTTCCTGAGCAACTCTTGAATCCAAATCTAAGTAGCATTACCTTAGCGCAAACTGATGACTTCTTATTTTCTACTTTGGATACTAAAGAAATGCTTAGATACAGATATTAAGCTTTTTGGAAGAAGCTATTGCTCATCATTATGTCTTTTTCTCTGCTACACCAATTACTTAAGACTGATTGATAGCAATTATGGCTGCAAAATAGAATAAAGGAAAATTCTCATAGGGCCTCCTCAGTTCACTATAACAGTTATTTCTTTTCCACTGTCTGAGAAACTGTCTAAACAAAATAAATGATTAAAAAATATTAATTTGTTATTTTAATTTTAATTCAAATTTTAAAATCTAAATCCACATTTAATGGTAAAATACTTTATTTTTCATCATGATAACTAAATAACAAACTAACTGACTCTGTGCATCACTTGCCTACAGATCTAAATGAACATTCATTTCATTTTTAATCATAAAACCATTTATGATTAGCCATTTAAACTTATTTAAATGGATTATTATTGGAAGACATTACCCAAATACCTTGAGCTATAATTCATTCCAGTCAAGTGCCAGTTTAGTACAGTGCTTAAAACATCAGGCAAGAATTTAGAAGACTTAGTCCTGCCTTAAGCACAAAGCCAGTTGGATGATCTGAGGCCTGTCACTTCCTTTCAGCCCTAGGAAGGAGGCAACGGTAAACTATTTCTTAAAAACTTTTGCCAAGAAAACTGCTTGTCCAGACAGTCTCAGGGAACTGGATATGCTTAAACAGAAGAAGCGGAAAAAAATAATTCATTCACTTGCCAAGCTAACTTTCCATAACAAAAAGAGAAAGAAATTTGCAGTATGGTATTATTCACTCAAAGCAAAGAAGTTGAACTATTAAAATAACTTAATTGTTGATCTACAAATAAAAATGCCTGAGGGAATGAAACAAAATCCAGTTGCAAAAGACCTCAAGGTATATATTAATTTTGTTACAGTTATGTGTTATTTGTGTCATTTAGTTCGTACAATTCCCAATATACTGCCATGGAATTTGACACAACAGCTCTCTTTTAGTTATTAATATTTTCACTGATTTGTTTAAGGACTGTCAGTAGCAAATCTCATTTAATTCATGCTTTTCTTTGGAGAACACACAGAATTCCTAAGTGATCTCCCACTTATGAAATTACTATTATCTGCTTAGCTTCATCAATAACCATTGCATCATTTGTGTTCATGAGACAAAGCCTGTTCATATGTATTTTTATTTTTTTACGGGATCTGAAAGTATGGAAGAAGATGTGACATTGTTGAGAATACCTCAAAGGCCTCAGTAATTTAAAGCTTCTGACTGTTTATCATGAAAAATACAACAGTCATATAATATCCAAATTGCAAAGTAATGTAAGAATAATCCTCACTGTTTGCACAAGTAAATTCACGAATAATGCTTAGGGAAATGTCTACAATGTCTACATTTTAAAAAAAATAATCAATCCAATTTTGTTTTCCCACCCAACATAAATTTCTCTGTCTTCCATCAGAACCTCAGCAGGAAATCTCTAGGATGCATGATGACAGATGTTTATGCCAAACCCTTCTATTCTTCTGATGCACCTCTCAACTGTGGAAGGGGGGAGAAGTAGGAGGAGGAGAAGGAGGGAGAAAATCCACCAGGCCTGATGCTAGAGAAGCTTATTTCCATTCCAGTGTGATATTAGCTGTGCTTTCAAAAAACTGCAACTGGAGAATGCCAAGTTACAGAAGCCTGCTCTAAATGATTAAGTATTAACCTTTTCCTCTCTTTTATTCCTTATCTCTAATTCTAATTATTTACATCTTGGCCTCATTGTCTGTTACCAGCAAAACCAATACAAGGTCTTAAGCTTTCATGGTAATGAAAATAACAATAATTTGATGTTTTGCTATGTGTAAATAAAAAGTTTTCCTACCTCCCATGCATGTCTCATCTGCTGAGAAAAAGCAGGTTGCTTTTCTGTATATCTGGATACTTTATCTGTATATTTACTATTTAAGGTTATTGTTAAACACATGTTTATTATTATTATTTTTACTGTTTTTCAAATATTAACAACAAACCAAAATATTAAATACAATCACAATTCAATGAAATAATCCTTAAACTTAAAAAATTGAAAAACCAACATAAAATTAAGAGAAATATTTCTCCTCCTAATACATGCACACACACAGAAAGAGAGAAAGAGGGGGGGAGGGGGCAGAGCGAGCCAGCTAAATCTTGTATTCACTCCTGATATCAAAGGGATACTGCAGGGCTAACATTTACTGGCTGAACCAATTAGAAATCACAAAGGTCAGGAAATGAAGCTCTTCAGAGCAAAACTGCTGATATAGAATCCTCCAGAATATTATCTTGGTGAAAGAAGCCTAACAAGTTGCTATCCAACATGATGGCTAGCCGAATTAGCAAGCATGCATGTCCTTTCTTAATCTCACAAAGAAAATAAACAGTCATTGGTAACTGTTTAGTAGTCAGTATTAAATTCCAGGGCCTTAGCCATTTCTGTGCTGATGAATCCAAGAACACAGATAGTTAAGAAGACATTAGTTGGAGTAAACAGGAGCTTTAGCTATGCTTTACGCATGAAGCCAGCTGGCTGAGTTTGAGCCAGTCACTTTTCTTCAGCCCTAGGAAGAAGACAATGGCAAATTATTTTTGAAAAGTGTTGCTAAGAAAACTGCATGAACTTGTACATGAAGTCAGCAAGAGTTAAAACTGACCAAAGGAACAACAACAACAAAGAGTTGAAGAAAACATAAGTAATGTGTGGGGTTAATTATGAAATTCTGATTTGGGAAGAAAGTGTGATCTGGTCAGAAAGTTAATTTGTCTATTTAAAAAGCTAAAGGAAAGATGGTGAATCATCTGAGTATGAATCATCAACTCTACTGGGTGATCTTATTGCTACTTTGCTGAAAGTATAGGAGTTCCACTTTGAAGCACAGTAGATGTAAATTGATTGTTACTAGTGGATTGAAAGACTCTCTGACTAGGAAGGATAGGTTAACTGAAAACTTCCAATGCAAAGTTGGAGCTGTCCAACCTTTTGGGGCTTAGAAGATAAATAGAATGATGCCTGATTAGGAACTGGGCTTTAGGCTTTCCTGGGAAACTGGAGTAAAAAAAATCCCACAGAAAAAGGCAGTAAACTTTGATATTACTGCAAGGAAAAATTCATGAATTTCATAAAATGATAAACTTGTAGTAGACTTTACTTTTTGCAGTATTACTATAGCTTATGAACATTCTCATATTTAATATTGCTTCAATATGTACATATTATGAAAATGACTGAATGAACTTTGAAGACAGACAAATCCTCTTTTCTTTATAGGTTTGAAATATGGGACTAATTTCACAGTAGCTGAACCATTACTTAGAGGTGAAATGAATGCAGTAAAATAGGACCTTTTCTCTGGGAATTTCATAACTTCCATAATAATATCCTCCTTGAAAGATGGCTAGCCTTGCTATAGTCTTGCTATAAAGTGAAGAGAATTGAGATCTAGATGTAGTTGTCTTTCCTATAAGAGGATAGCATATGTCTTAACTAGGGAAGGCATTGCTAAGTGCCCATGAATACACAAAAGCCATGTTTGTTTCAGCCGCTGTGGCAGTGTTTGTCACCCTTATCACCTTTAAGGTATGTGGTCATCAACTCTCAGAATTCACCATTCTTCAGAATCCTGGAAGTTAAAGTCTACACACCTACAGTAAATTTGTCAGGCCTCACTGCCAAAAGAAGGGCTTCTTTTGATAACCGTGCTAATCACAAGCTGGATGCATTAGTTCATAATTGCCCCCCCCTTTTTTTTAATTGTACTACCGTTGGCTATGTTTTGAGGCATAGTGATCTGTTATTCTTAAAAGTAGATGTGTTTTGCCTGAAACGCCATGGCCAGATCTGTCTTATCTGATAGGAGGTAGTAGAATAGGAAATATTTTTCTGCTAGGATGGCAAGTCTGAGAGAAAAATGCCAAAGTGTAGATTGATTGAGCCATTGCATTCCTTCATGTGAACTGGAACTGTGTGAACGTAAGGTTGTGACAGCCTTTAGTGCTAGTGAATTGGGTTTTGAATTTTTGAATTGTAATGTGGATTTTTCTTATTATTTAGTTGAGTGTTCTATTCATGTGGTGGGTAGATGATATAGTGTCTGATTTTCACAGAGCATTCAGCGCTGCCTTTAGAAATGTTAGTAACAGGATGAAATCAACAAACTTTGAAATGTACAGCCTCAAAAATAAGATATATCTCTATTGTTTGCTCAGTTTGTAAGTATATGGTATTAACTATGAGTAGTGGTTTATTAATAATGAAGACATTTGAAAAATGGCATTGGAGGTCCTATGCCTAATAACATTATAAATGATTGCTAGAGAAAAAAAGAAACACTTAATATACAACTATAACCAATTAAAGTAATTCCAAAAAGGATATATATTCAACAGTTACACTTTTACCTGTTGCTAAATTAAAACACACACACAAACACAGAGTCATCATTAATTATTTCTTAAGCAAGTAGTCTTGGATTTGTACAGTTGCAGTCTGTCAGCTACACCATCCCTTGGATTTTGCTCCCCTTCTCCAAATGTACAATGCTGCTTACTTACATTTGTATTGCTGTCTTCTCCCTTGCTACCATTATTTTCTTTTGTTTAGGCAGCTAATTTCTAACAACAGGATCTTATTAAGAGTGAGAAATTTGGAGCTCAGTAAGTTGTTAACCCCAAGTAAATATATTAAAATAATATAATGATAAATTTAAATTAAACTGCACCAGGTTTTTTTGTTCAATAATGTTATTTGTAGCAAGAAGAATAGCTATTTAAAAAGCTATTTTTGATTAAATGCATTCTTGATTACTCACACTTAAGTTTTAATGTCCATTTCATTTCCTCAATCTGCTTTTGCATTTGTCTTCTATTTGTTTTCTCCCATCCATTCCATGTGTGATTGATTTATGGGAGAAAGAATAGGGCTGAGATGATAACATGTGCTACTTCAGATGAATGTTATTGAGACATAAAATAAAAAATATATATGACTGCAAAGTATTCCAATAACAACCCATGGGAACTCATATATCAAATTTATGGAAGAATGAGGAGGAAAAGTAATAAGATGGACCCCAAGTGCAAAAGAAGGAATGGCAACTATAACATTGATCAAATAATGGATATTCAGAAAGTAATAAATCATGGAGTACATAAAAGTGAAATACAATAAAAATGGTTAGATATTGATTAGAAATATTATCTGTTTTGGACAAAAGTTTATCCTCTGTAAAATAGCTTGGCTATTTACAAAGTCACCATGATGAGAGCTGCCACCCACTCTATTTGACTTTTTCAGGTCTAATCAAGGGCTAAGAGATCCTAGTTTCTATCTTGTCTAAATTGCCGGATGTGAACCCTGATGTCAAAATCCTCTTTTTTTATACAAACTCATCACTTAAGCAAGTATAAGTGATTGTTGTCAATAATTAACCTTTTTATAATTGTGCAGTAAAAAAAATGAATGTATATTTTGTTTCTTTTATTTCAGTGTAGAATTGAACAAATATATATCTAAAGTTTTCTGAACTATAGTCATATTTTTATAACCATGAAACTAAAGTTGAAAACATATCCTTTTTATCTTTGGTCATGATAAAATAAAATGTGTACATTTCCTTTTAAACAGTTATTTATAACAATATCCCCTTCATTTTTTTGAACTCC
Organism: Protobothrops mucrosquamatus; assembly: GCF_001527695.2. Taxonomy (NCBI): domain Eukaryota; kingdom Metazoa; phylum Chordata; class Lepidosauria; order Squamata; family Viperidae; genus Protobothrops; species Protobothrops mucrosquamatus. The sequence goes on from NW_015386437.1 coordinate 691,239, forward strand.
TTTTAATGTTGATCTACAATGCTATTATACTGGTCACCTCATAATAACTAAGTAGCTATTTTCCAAAAGCATTTCTAATACCAAGAGGGGATGGGTTAAAGATAAGGATACAAAACAGACGTATTGAGAAATAGGCTCCATTGATCACAGCACTGCTATTAATTGACTTCACATGTGTAACATTGCAGTGTACATATTAATGGTGCAAATAAAAAGGCTGCTTGACCACAGGAGTATGAAATACTAATTGCATCTGGAGCATTGTGTAGGATTCTCAGAAGCATATTTCCAGAAGGATTTTGACAGATTAAAACTGGTTCAAAGAAGGATGACCAAGGGACCTGAATGAGGCTTAAAGAACTTGAATGATGTAGGGAAATGAATTGGGCTGAAGAAACTGGGAGTGTTCCATTTGGAAAAAAGAAGACTTAAAGGAGACTTCATTGCACAAACAGAGGGATAGAGTCAAGATCATGTAAAGTATTAGTACTGCTTTATAAAACCTTAGTAAAACTGTATCCAGTTTTGGTCACCTAATTATAAAAAAGATGTTGAGACTTTGGAAAGAGTGCAGAGAAGAGCAATAGGATGATTAAAGGCCTGGAGACTAAAACATATGAAGAACAGTTGCAGGAACTGATATGGTTAATCTAGAGCAGTGGTTCTCAACCTTTTTAATGCCGCGACCCCAACCGGTCGTAAGTTGAGGACTAAACCGGTCGTAAGTTGAGGACTAAACTGGTCGTAAGTCGAGGACTAAACCGGTCGTAAGTCGAGGACTACCCAACCGGTCGTAAGTCAAGGACTTTCCCTGCCCGGGAGCGCTGCGCATGCGTGGTTCCGCCCCCTGCGCCGGCCGAGGCGTAGCTGGCAAGTGGCAGAGAGGGAGCAGGCCAACCACCAGCTGGCCCAGCCCAAGGGAGGTAAGGCACCTGCCGGAAAAGGGGAAAAAAATGGCGGACAAAAAAATGGCAGACAGCCTTGCTTGGCGACCCCCGTGAAATGGTCGATCGACCCCAAATGGGGTCCCGACCCACAGGTTGAGAACCACTGATCTAGAGAAAAGAAGGACTAGGGATGACATATAGCAGTGTTCCAATATTTAAGGGGCTGCCACAAAGAAGAGGGGGCCAACCTATTTTCCAAAGCACCAGAGGCAAGACAAGAAACAATGGATGGAAACTAATCAAGGAGAGAAGCAACCTGGAATTAAGGAGACACTTCCTAATAGTGAGAACAATTAACCAGTGGAATGGCTTAATTGTGGGTGTTTCATTACTGGACGCTTTTAAGAAGAGACTGAATAGCCACTTGTATGAAATGGTATAGGGTCTCCTGCATGACCAGGGGATTGGACTAGAAGATCTCCAAAGTCCCTTCCAACTCTATTATTCTGTAAGTTGCAGCTACCTAGATTTGTTTTAAATATAAGGGAAACCTCCCTTAAGGATTGTAAGATCTGAAAAATAGTGTACAGTTTACCCAAAGAGCTATGGGTTCTCCATCTCTGGAAGTTTTTCAAAGGTGAGCCAACCTCTTAAGGATTGTTTAATTAGCTTTCTGTACAATGCAGACAGTTGAATTAGATGATCCTCATGATCCCTTCCATGTCTACATTTCTATGTTGCTCTAATATTTTATTCATAAGATTTAACATTTAAATCAATTTGATTTCAATTTGACGTTGATTTGGATTTCTACTTCCCCTGGAAACAAACTCCTTATTTTTAAAAGCTATATGGCAGAAATTTACACCATTGCCCCCATGTTGGGAATAGTTCTTCGTAAGGTATTCAAATATTGCAGATGGGAAAGATTTCATTCCCCTCTCTTTTATTTCCATGTATGAGCTTACCAAAATGGACACACTTTTTCATAAGGGGAAACCTGATTTTTTTTTTTAAAAAAAGATGAAATTGGGATAAACAAAAAAGGTTTATATATATATTTCAATAACAGATGTAGTACTTGAAGATAAGCTTGTATTAATGCAGTGCAGTGTGCTCTAGTGTTTCTAGGACAACTTGCTCTGGCCAACTCATCACAGCCAACTTGCCATGGCCAACTTGTTGTGGGTCAACTCCCATGGCCAACTCACCATAGGACAACTCACTGCAGAACAAGAGTTACAGTAATATTGAAGAAATAGTGGAATATAATCATTGAAGAAAGGATGCGAAAAGAGGGACAAAATGAAATGTGAGTGACAAAAATTAATATAATTTTTTAAAATTATTTTAAATAATTAAATTGAACTGTTGAATTGTCCCGAGGAGAGTTGTCCCATGGTGTTAATGGCAGCAAAGTTATCCCATTCCATGTTCTAGCTTTCTCTTTGCCCAAATTGACTATTATTGTAATCTTTCTGTGGAAAGGTTTATAGAATCTTTGTTTATGATGTTCCTGACAGATCTATGGATATGCCTTGTGTAAAAAGTGAAAGCATCTTAGGAGTTGCTTCTTTTGAAACTGGATCTTGGAAGATAACTAGAGGAGTAACTACATTTCAACTGCTCTGCTTCCAAAATGTATTTATTTGTCAGGCTTTGAAATTTACACAGCTCTTCTATGGTACGTTTTGGCATTTTAAAAGTTTAAAAGCCCTGGCAGGCATATTTGTCATGTTTATGCATCCTAATCTTAAAGGAGTAAAAGAAGCAGAAGTTGCACAGATGCTGGCAACCCAGCACAGAGGTATCTGGCAGATTTGCAATGGCTTTTGTCCAACCGTTTACTCAACAGATGCTGGCTGTGAAGAAGACAAAGATCATGCTCAGTCTCAATATTGAAGGAAAATGTTCCAGAAAGAAAATTCATTTAAAGGACTAATGCATTCCTCACATTAAGAATAAGGAGAGTGTGCTAAAGTAAAAACGATTTGCTACTTATCCTAGTTGTTACATTTTCTCCCTTTCACTGCAAGGATAGTTTGGAACTATCAATTATCAAAAACGATTTAAGGAAAATGCTTCATGCTTCTCAGGTATACGAGATTATTTGTTTTCCAGTTTTTCAACATGGAGTATTTGGCTATGATTTTGCAAAGACCATTTCATTCATTTTTATGAAATCACTAGTCAAAGCCACAATACTGTACATATGGAAGGGCAAATGTCTTAAAAATCAGGACAATTTTTGAGCAAAAGATATAAGTCCCATATTCATCATTATCATCAATCATCACCATCAATTAAAAAACTATGTAATGTAGATAAATTCTAGATTCACCTATATATATGTGTATGATTTGCCTCTTAATGATGCTGAACTCACAATGTGTGGTGGAATATTGTCTAGATTACCAGAAGAAAGTACATTTGAGAGGAGCAAGTCAAATCACAGTTTAGACCAGTGTTTCTCAACCTTGACAATTTTAAGGCATGTGGACTTCAACTCCCAGAATTCCACAGCCAGCATTACTGGCTGTGGAATTCTGGGAGTTGAAGTCCACATGCCTTAAAATTGTCAAAGTTGAGAAACACTGGTTTAGACAGTTTGTGTAGGAGCCAGAGGGTGAAGATAGCTTCTTTCTAATACAGTTCCTAGAGTGTAAGTTTTATGGTGCAAGTAGTTTGCTTTACTTTGGCAAGAGGAGCAATAAAGAAACCTTGTCTTTCTTGGTTTTTGGAGCCTGACATACTGACTCATTCACACATAAAAGGCATGTAGAATGAGCTCATTGTCACTTTGCTTCACTGAAGAGAATTTTATTACTTTAAAGAGAATCTAAGTGAACAGTAGGAACTGAATGAGAAGATACTCTTTGAGACCAGATCACTACACCCAGCTAAAAGGTGCAGCATAGTTGTTGAGTTTGAACTGGGGCTTAAATTTGTTTGTGTTACACTTTCTTCCCTATCCTGTGTATTTGTCAGAGCACTACTGGGTTTTCATACCAACATCACACAATTACAAGAAATTAATGGATTGCAGATTAATGCTGCATTTATTACAGCAAAAGTATTGAATAAGTTTTGGGAATGTTATATGTATCTATTGATGTACTTCATGAATTACAGTAGGATAATTAGATGTGGGAGAAATACAGAAGCAACTGGGAAAACAAGTATAAACATTTCTATTCCTAGCCCTATTAAATTCTGCTACAGAGTTCCTATTACAAAATCAATGCTTTTGTCTCCTTTTTACAGTAGAGATTTCATTCAGATGTTTCTCCCTTTGATACATTCCCTTCCTGTAGCACTATTTATTTACAGATCAACCTATCTCTGATCCGTTTCAGTTTTTCATTTACTCAGTCATAAGTCTATTATGTCAAAATTTGCATCTTTTTGTGTTGCTAAAAATGAGCATGAAAAAACTGCATAATTTTTCATATATGATCTTCAAAATGGATCTATTTTACATATAACCTTCCTTGACATTTATCTTTTTGTGTGCAATTTTGAGCCATTATATTTCTGTAATATATGACGCTTATTCCTAGTTAAATAAGTATGGATTTGTAATCTTGTTTTCTTGCTATATACATTTAATGAGTATTCATATTATAGAAGCCACCACCAGAGAGGTATTTATTTGTTTTTCTTCTCTGTAAGATTTTCTATATATTGCTCTACGCTATATAGAAAATTTCATCAGCAACATGTTTGAACAGAAAAGCAAACCAACCAACCAGATGTTTTAGGAATTATGCACCGATCCCTAAGGATGCATAACTCATAATTTGCAAGTGATATTTACTGTGTGTAAAATGTAACAGTTTAAAAATCACAAGTTTGGGGAATTCCACTAGAGTAAATAAATTCAACATTTTGCAAAAGTTATGGACATTAAAATGGATTTTCTATATCATTTCACTCAAGATAACAGGATCTTCTTTCATTGGAGAAATGATATTACAATAGCTCTGTCCAGTGGTGGGATTCAAATATGTGAACAACCGGTTCTCTGTGTGAATGCCACTTCCAGAAGTCCATTCTGGGCCTGGGCAACAAAAAATTAGCTACCAATTCTGCCAAAGTGGTGTGAACTGGCTGAATCCCACCACTGGCTCCGTCTAATATCAGCTAAACAGAAGGGACCAACCATTTCTACAAAAATTAAAAAATTGAATAGATTTAATAGATTAATAGGCAATGGGCTATTCCCTCATTCTCAAAGTACATATCTACATCTCTGGCAATCTATTTGGGAGGATACAAATTGGCTTTAAATATCCTTGATTATGGGCCTTGTCCATATTTTGGCACCTTCATTTAATACAGTGTTTCTCAACCTTGACAATTTTAAGGCATGTGGACTTCAACTCCCAGAATTCCACAGCCAGCATTGCTGGCTGTGGAATTCTGGGAGTTGAAGTCCACATGCCTTAAAATTGTCAAGGTTGAGAAACACTGATATTTTAATAGATAAGAGGATGAATGACTACAACCTGTGCTTCAGCCAACTCTATTGCCATATATATAGAGCTTAGCTTCTGCTATTTTAATTCTGCAAAATTACAACTTCTATACAATCAATAGAATTTACTACAGTTCCAAACTTTTCCTCTCCATTTT
>NW_015386437.1:697035-706474 GCF_001527695.2 Protobothrops mucrosquamatus
ACTGTATACCATTTCAGACAAATGGCTGTCCAGTCTCTTCTTAAAAACTTCCAGTGTTGGAGCATTCACCACTTCTGGAGGCAGGTTGTTCCACTGGTTAATTGTTCTAACTGTCAGGAAGTTTCTCTTTAGTTCTAGGTTGCTTCTTTCTTTGGTTAGTTTCCATCCGTTGCTTCTTGTCCTGCCCTCAGGTGCCTTGAAAAATAGCTTGACTCCCTCTTCTTTGTGGCAGCCCCTGAGATATTGGAACACTGCTATCATGTCCCCCCTCGTTCTTCTCTTCGTTAAACTAGACATACCCAATGTACAGGCAGTCCTCCACTTACAACAATTCATTTCATTTAATGACCGTTTGAAGTCACAGCACTGGGAAAGCGACTTGGTGACCATTTTGCGCACTGACGATCATTGTGGCATCCCCACGGTCATGTGATCAAAAACAAATCTGGCAACTGGTTCATATTTATGACAGCTGTAGCGTCCCCAGGGTCAGGTGATCCCCTTTGGCGACCGTTTGACAAGCAAAGTCAATGGGGAAGCCAGATTCACTTAACAGCCGGGTTACTAGACAGCCATTTGTCCGAAATGGTATAGGGCTTCCTGCCTGAGCAGGGGGCTGGACTATTTTAGTTGTGATTATTTTAACTATAATATAGTCAAGAATTTTCTGTGGGAGTCTTAGCCTTTATTGTATAGACCATTGTTTGGTAGAACAATAAGCCAGATTTCCCTCATTTGAATTAAATCCCAAGAAAGGACATCATGTGGCAAATCCTTCCATAGTTGAAGAGTTTCAACAATTCAATAATTCCTACATCTTTGAATAATCGACTTCAAGAACAATCCCAGATTAGGAAACCCTGTGCTGAGTATGGGGGAACCGCTTTAGGAAAACTAAACTGCTTCTGGCACAGTACAAATGATTCTTTCTTTTAATTTGATCCTTATTCCCATAAAATCCTTTTTCCTCTCTTGGTGGACTCAAAATTTTAGTGCATTATTTTTATATTTATTTTATTTTTCATCTGCTTGATTTCTTCATATATTTGTGGCTGATAAATTCCAAACAACAGGCTTGGGTATGTTCTTTTTTGTTGTTTTAATTTAGCATTCATTACCATACAAAAGAACATTTTTTCTCTCTCTCTCCTTGTACACAAAATGGCCAGCAATAACTGCTATAGTGTTTTGCAGCACTGCATGCACCTTAACTACAGATAACACAATTGGTGTCAAGCAAAGTTCAAAACAAAAGAAATCATTGGGTGGGCAGTAGTTCAAAGCTCACTTAAGGAGAAATTCCTGCTGTGCAACTTCTGTTCCTATAGAGTTTGTTTGTTTGCTTTTCCTAATTAAAATATGCTCTCTCATTGCCAACCTATTCAATGATTAGAATTTTTTTTAAAAAAAAAACATTGCTTAATGGAGGTAAAAATGAAGCTGCAGTATGAGTAAACTAAAAAAAAAAGCAATCTGGATCACTTTCCTTTCCTCTTTTAAAGGAACTTTTTAATGATAGGCACCCTTATACAATTTGTATTTTTAAACATTTTATTCTTAGAATTATTATTCAAGACTCTGTGGTAGCCCTCACTCCCTCCTCATCACCATAAACTGGAATTGCCAGTCAGTTCCACCAGAAGAAACCAAATAAAACTGTGACTTCAATTCCAAACCCTTGCAAGCAGCCCAGTAGAGTAGACAGTTGATGATAGTGTCTACTTGTCTAATGGGGCCAAGAATGATGAATATATTTTCCCATTTAAGTCTTGTTGCAGATAATCCACCAGAGAAACCATTTGAATCCCATATCCAGGTTGATCCCTAAGTGGAAATCCAGTTGTATATGCCAAGGTAGGACAGTGGTACAGCTAAGAAGTAACTTGCTCATGCTTTCCTTTTAAACTCAAATTCTACAACCTCAAAACAATCCCAGATAATACCATGGGACATTGTCCAGGTCATATCATTAGACTTCCCAAAAGGATCTCAAAACTATGAAACAAGAATCTGTGGACACAAAAAGAGCCAAGAAATAAATGTGCTTTGCCACTATTAACTTCATTACATAATCCCAAATTTTAGCATGTAATTAGAGCAGATTAGCTCTTTCTCTTTTACTACCAATGCTCAGTTCATCTCCCAACATTCATTTGTTTAGCAATGAGTGCATCAGAATCAGTGACCAGGTAGCACAGCAGCCATCTCAACTAATGCCCAGGTCATCTCTGAATACCAGAGCTTGATAACATCATTTTAAAAAACACATTAAAATATTCCATAATAAAAATACATTAATATTGTTTTTAAAAGATTAAAAGAGAGCACTTTTGATACTATGAACAGTGTAGCCATCTTAGCAATTATTCAGTTCCTTGAGATCCCCAAGCCTGTTGAGACAACCATATTTTGAGGGATTTTCAGAAGGCTGCTAAGCATGGGGCTAACCTCAGCACCAGGGGAATGATGTTCCACAAGGCAAGCACCACAGTAGAAAAGGCCTGCCTCCTGGGTGTCCAGATATAACTCCTTAAAAGATAGGACCCACAGCATACATCTTCTGCTTTACCTGATAAGATGGGCAGATGTAATCAGGAAGAGGGAGTCCCACAAATAACCAGTCCCATATGAACAACATAGCAACTTGAATTGCACTTGAAAACAAACTAGCAACCACTGTAGCTCATGGAGCAGAGGGGTAAATGTGCCATTCTAGAAGCACACATGATTGCCTGAACTGCTGTATTGCACTAGCTAAAACCTCTGTATACTCTTCAAGGGCAGCCTCATGTAGAGCACATTACAGTACTCCACTCCAGAAGTGAACTAGGGCATGAATGACCATTTGACAATATCTTTCACAGAAAGCTAAATACGCATTCCGTAAGAATAGGGAAAACCTATCAACGAAAATCGATCAAAACAAGGTTTGAGTCCCTCTTTTTCCTGTGTTGACCCTTGGCAACTTTAAAAGACAACTTTTTCCTTAAAGCTGAGAAGGAGAAACAAAATAAAGAACATATTCTAAGCTATCTTCTCAATAAATTATTCCATAAAAGATTACCTCAAAGATGCTCCCATCCAATAAATCAGCAAACAAAAGGGGATACTAATTTACATAATTCCTTCCATTTTAATGCCTCTTTCCTAAATAAGACCAGAAAAATGGCAAAGTAATTAAAGTTTATCTACAACTAAGCAGCTGCAACTTACCACACAGTCTGTTAAGAGATACTGAAGAGTTCTATAATGTCAGAGCCAAAGAACTATTGATCTCATCCCAAGCTCTTTTGAAATGCTTTTAAAGGAGACATGATATTCCTGCACAGAAAGTACCAACAAGGCAAAGGGGGAAGCAGGGTAAGACAACAAACTGCTACTAGATTTAACTCAAAAAAAAAATGTCAAGGTGAATTTAGAATTTCTTATATAAGCAAAATACTGGAGGTTTTAGAGATGTGAAAAAAGAAAAATCTACAAATTAGAATTCCTTCCTTCCTTCCTTCCTTCCTTCCTTCCTTCCTTCCTTCCTTCCTTCCTTCCTTCTTTCCTTCTAAAATGCACATAATATTAAGAATGGTGTAGGATACAAATTGAATGCACAGGCTTTTCAAAAAGCTTTCAGCATATATTTGTATACAGTACAAATTCAGTCCTTCACAACTTCAATTAACAAGACCTTATTTCAAGTAATAAGGCCAGATAGGAGAAGAAATGTATAAAAGGAAAACTACTCTGCCCAAGACCTTGGTGAAGAATTGCTTTTTTAAAAAAATAGATGATTCTTGGGCCATGGTTTATGTTCACATCTTATAAATTGCCACCTGCTTTTGTCTAAAGTGAGTATATTGGCTCCTACTTGAGAAAAACATCTGAGAGCTGAATTCTCAACAGCTAAATACACCACATTCCTAGTCAGGTGACAGACTGCAGACCAACAAAGTTAAGATATAAGACTTGATTATTTTTTTTGATCAAAACAGCAGCCAAGAAGAGAAATGTAGAAGAGAATGTAGAAGACATAAAGGTTTGACAGGTTGCTATCTGCAGATTCAAGCAGTGCAAGCTGTGTGAAAAGCAGAATGTAAGAGCAGGGTGATATAGTGGTTAAAGAGTTTAATAGGACATGGCAGATTCATGAATGGCTATAGGCTAGTCATGATCAATCAGTCCAACCCATCCACAGGGCTACTGGGGGAGGGGAATATGAAGATGGAGGGCCATGTATAATATGCTTCTTTGAGCTCCTGAAGTAAAAGAGGCATATCAGCCAAGTAAACACACCCACACATATAGCTCTCTGTGTGTGTGTTTGTGTGTATGTGTACGTGTGCATGTGTGTATGTATATATACACAGTAATTTATTTAGTTAGATAATTTATACAGCTATACATTTAGCATATGACTCAGGGTATCATCTGTGCTATAAAAAAAGAGAGAGACTGAATTTTCACTTTTGCTTCCTCATTTATTTTTTCATAGTGAGATAATGTACAACTGTTCTTACATGGGTTGCACTTGCAGAGTATACAATCATGAAAAGGGAAGAGCCTGTCAGGAAAAAAAAGAATTGGCAACTTTGATTTACTATGACAATACCTAGGGAATTTCACTAGAACTGTTATGTCTAAGCATTCAGAGCTGCTCCCTGAATGGAGGAATCAAACCATTTCCCTGTTGCTCCCACCTATTCTTTGTCTTATTGTTCAAGGTATGTGTCCTGTTACACTTCTTTCTCTAATCTCTCTTTTCTTTTTCTCAGCAGAGCTTATACGCATGCTTGTTGAGCTACCTTAATGAAACAGAAGAAACTGAAATGTTAATTTTCTCCCATGTAGATCAAATTTCTAGATAACACAAGTCAAAGAAATTCTTTCCCAGCATTCCTAAAGTGAAATAATTACTGCTTCCTTCTGCACTTTCCATTTGAAATCTGTTCAGATGAGCAGAATAATATTGTGTTACTGTCTTTTTCCCTTTCTTGATTTCTGGGAAGAAAGAATATCCCCACCTTCCAATGTGGGGAATGGTGAGGGGAGAGCTCTACTTTCTTGGCTGATCAATTTTAGCTCAAACAACTATGACTGAATTGCTTCTTTTAACTTGCAATGAAAATGCATGATTGACTATAATGCTCAGAAGTCATTCTGAATAGTAAGGGGTTTTGCCTGTTTCTTTTTCTGGTTGGAAAACATAAGTATAAGAACTCTAACATCATTAGTATTATTAGTTCTTCCTCTGCATAATTATGCCCAATAAAGACTATGGATGTTATATTCTAAAGAAAATCTACAAATATGCATGTTCATCCTATAGAAAAGCTATAGATAGGCAGATTTTCAGATTAGTCTTGGTGAGGAAGAAACTGGGGAAAATGGCTGAGCCTGGTGTCCCAAAGAAGAAGCTTCTTGGTTGAGAAGCGAAACGTCTTCAAGGAAAAACAAAGAAAGTCCAGTTGCCTTTTGAAAAAGCATCTTTGGGACAACCATGACCTGGATGACCAAGAATCGCTGTAGACACTGAGCCTAATGTGTTTTCCATAGGAATTCAGGAAAAACCTTTGAGATCATCTAAGTCCAATCAGTCCTTACTGAACCCAAAGCAGGTTCCGCTATTAGAGCATCTTTGACAGATAATCATCCATCTTTACTTTAAAAAATCAGAGAAAGTACTTATTGGTTATTAAGGTGCATGCTATTTTCCTAATTTCAGATGCTGTTTTTAAGTTGTGGTGAATAATGAACTTAATTACTCCCTCAAAATGAGATCACTTTTTGTAGATACAGGCACACCTACACATAGTTTTCTTGCCAGCATTATGAAACAGTATTTTTTTGTGTAATCTTGGTTGGACACACAGTTGGGCTGCTCTGGTGATCTCCCAAACAGATACTATAGCTTTGGAGGACCAGAGATGGGAAAAACAGATGGGAGAGTGCCACAAATCAATAAATAAGCTGAATGGTATAATTTGTTTGAAAGGAATCCCCCCAACTTAAACTGTTAATGTTTCAAAACTTCTCTTTTCCATTTGCTGACATAACTAATGGCAATGAAATGCAAATCCAAAAGTTACTAAGAAATGAATACTCACTAGAAATAGGGAAAAGATTTGTTCAACCCATATTTATCACAAATGTAAAATTCACACTTCCTAAATTTACAAGCAAATGAGATGGCAATTATCTCTCACTTTTCTGGATGATATGATGCATTTTTTTTAAAAAAAAGAAAGAACACTTAATGCAAATTATACATTAACACAAATTAACATGAAAATGTGAAAATAATATATAACGAAGCATTTTATTAAGGCAATGTGTTAGAAAAGTAGAAAATTAGTTAACAGAATGAAAATAGTTAGAAAAATGGGGAGTTACCCATTTATCTGAATGTTAGCTAACTACTAGGTATTTAAATATGAATTTTGGTCTGCTTCTTTTAGATGGCTATCTAAACAAATATTTTAAAGCATATGAAAATCATGCTTAATAGTCATAGACATAGAGACCTACTCTCTCTATTTAAAAAAAATCATCTAACAAAGGCAAAATTTTATCTAAGGCTCCTAACACATTGTCAAAGATGAAATATATCATTACAAACAATCACAACCTTAGATAAAATATATATTTGATAATTTATGAGTGTGGATTCAAAAGTGGAAACAATCACTACAATTTAATAAGAGAAACAACACATCTGCCTATAGCATGTAAAAGTGTGACCAAGTGACAAGTGTTTCTGTCCAGGTGCTAATAGATTACATGGAGTTTCAAGATATCCCTTCTGTATTTTGTCATAAGACAAATAGTAATAAATATAACTTTTATTATTATATTATCTGGATGAGATCTAAGCTCTGCAGCTTTCAGATTGCCCTTGTCTTGATTTAATAATTATTCTGGAAACTGAGACCCCATTGCAGTGTATATGTTAAAAAATCAGGACAATGTTCATGATGACACAGTTAAAGTTCTTTCACTGTTATGCACATCATCTTGACTTTTTGATTCCCTACCCAACCCAATGGATGTCACTGAAGCTCTGGTTATTCTGTTCTCAAGGCCACTCAGATTAGCAGTGATACTGATGATAGCAAACAATTATGTCATGGTTCTGACAGAGACGAATAAAGCAGAACTCGGAGGCTTGAGAATTCCTCAAAGAACATGTTTATTAGTTACAAAGTCTCGGCATGGTCAAAAGTGAAACCAAGTCTGAATACAAAAGTAACAGCTTCCCAATACAAAGTTAAATGTCCCACTCATAAAATTATTCAAGCAACTATGTTCCCCAATATGATTATTTGGTGGGCTTTTTATGCAATGCCCAGTCCCTAGTCTCGGGAGCAGCCCGTGACCTTGGTTCCCACGGGACAGAAGATTATTTTGACTAACAAAGCACCTAGGCAACCCCCCTCTCTCCGTTCCATGTGGCAACCTAGAATGAGAAGAAAAAATGGCTGCAGCCATGCTCATCTGTAGAGTAGGCAAATTAAATAAAAGGGAGTTTACTTAAAATATAATTCCTGAGGAGTGCTAAAGAATAATGCTCATTCATTTCAAACATTGCTTGGAAATTGCAAGGTGGCAAGAATCAAGGTGTTCCAAGGTAAAACTCATAAGTGTGCCTTCTCTAAGTTTGGTGCCTGCTATATATAATTTTTAATCCATTTGCCCAGTGCAGATATTCATGCTTTATACTATAAAAGAAAATATTAAATAAGTATTATATTTCTGCCAGGAGTGTTTATATTCCATGCAGGTGTGACATCTGATACTTGTAAAAGTCTGAGCTTTCATTCTTCACTGAAGGTGAACAGTTGGTAATGAAGGCTCAAAAATCCACATGAGCAGGCAAGAAGTGAAGCATTGCGAAATTAGGAGCCATGCCTTATTGGTATAGCATATTACTTGCATCTTTAAAAAATCCCATATTGCATAGGGCTATGAGAATAAAATGGCTTGCCTAAAAAACTAGAAAGCTATTATCAAACATTATAAACCAAAGATAAACTTTAATTCTTTAATTCTAGCTTTAGCACTTTGCACCTGATTTTGGTACATAATGGTTAAAGATCAACAAAAAAAACCTAGCACCATGAGCTTGAAGTTTGCCTAATGCAGCTATAGATGATACTGAGCAAGAGCACAAATTACATTGTGCTATTTTTCCATTATTCCTGTTTCTTTTCCCATTAATCTTACCATTCATTTAATCAACTTTTGTATCCCAAGGATCCAATCTAAATCTATACAGTATAGTATTGGCTGGATCTAAAAAAGATTAAAGTGAATATTTCAGTAAGAGTCCAAATGGCACATATTTGGGTAAAGTACTGTTTAAGAAAAACATAATTATAGTAAAGAAAAAATAATGATTTTTCTCTTTTCCCCAACAATGACAGTATATTAAAGAGATCCCTAGGTATTAAAAAAAACAATAGTATTGAGAATTTTTTTCATCTGTAAGTAGGAACCACAAGAATTACTTTTAGAAATACTGATAACACTATAAGAAAGACTACAGGTAGGAGGTTAATAATGTTTACTCTATCAATAGGATCATAAGGAGGACTACTTCAGCAGATTAAGAAAATGCAAGAAGCTGAATTATTGTGCATTATATTATTACCTTCACTGATTTATTAAAGATCTCTAGCACAAGAATGGGCAATATTTGAAAGTTTGGGAGCTGCACCCCAACCTTCAGATTTTCTAAAGAATACTATCTAGTGATGCTCTGCAGCTTGCATCAAGGCATACCTTCTTGCTGATTGTTCATATATCCATGCAGAAATCCAAACATTTTGGGCTAATAAACTAATAAGAGCTAACAAGACACTAATAAAAGAAATTTGAGACTATGGCTAAGATGAATTTAGACAGCTCTGGCTGTTGAAGATTGTCTGTTGGTTCAATAACACTGCTTAAGTGTTGTTAGTTGGCAGATGAGGGCAAGCCCCAAGATTACTAAAGAGCTGAAGAAGAAATGGCAAAGCAGAATATGATCTACCTTTCATAGATACCTGTCAAGGATTGTAGTTGATTTAGAATAAAAGATCGTACAATCTTGGAAAAGATAGCTGCCAGTTATTGATAGATGGAAGTTATCAATAAGTACCTTTAAGCACTTTCTTGATTCTAGATAGTTTAGAAACTTACAGGGAAAAGTTAAAAATATTAAAATGAAGGAATATCTTACAAATATATAAGCTATTAGAGAAGCTTTGAGAAGAAACATTTTAGTTCCAGTAGCCTTTAAAATCCTGAGTAACTGTATTTATCTTTGAATGGACAATATTGTATTATAAATTATGTTTGCAAAGCTTGACTAGATGCTGAAACTAGATGCTGTTTGCTAAATAAAGGGAAATTTTTTTCTAAAGAGCTGTTTTGCACTGACTTTTTTATCAAATCCTGAGAATCCACAGAA